>NC_140510.1:48416150-48563650 GCF_964339955.1 Pipistrellus hanaki
AAGCCAGAACAGGCACGAATGGAGGTCAATGTCAGGGAGTGCCCCCACTCATTGCTGGTGAAAACCAGAGACAGCTGCTGGGACAAAGGCCAGGAGCTGAGCAAAGGAAGTGGGAGCAAGGAACACAAGAGGGCTCAAGCAGTCACTTGGGGCTGGTCTTTGTCATTTGGCTCATGAATAACCAAAGACAAGAGTGAGAGTGACACAGAGGGCAAGAGAGCCCCCCTCATGCTAGCCAACGGGACCAGAGGGGTCCCTTCTGTGCTGAAGACAGACCTATCGGGAACCTGTTATTCCATGGTGTGATTTAAGGAAAAATAAGAGTGTGCATACCTGCCCACACACTCGCTGTAGGTATCACTCCTGTTCTTTGCCATCTACTGTTACTAAGGCCGGGCTAGCAGTTCTATCTTAACCCAGCAGCCAGCCTTATTGCATGAGTGTGTTACTCACGGGTTTGAAGTTATCCTACCCACGATAAACAAATTCTGAAGTTATCAAATTCTGCTCCTGAACCTCAATGTACAATGGGTTAAAACTGCCTCGACGTAGCCTACTTTGGAAAAACCCACTGGATGTCCAGAAAGAAAAGCCCAAATTACAGTAGATCCAGATTGAATCCTAACCAGTTCATAACTGTACCGTTGTCCAAAGTGATGCTCAAGCTGAATAATCAGATCGCACTCCTCGAAAATGTCATTTTAAAAGGAAAGACGAATATTCACCGATGGTAAAGATGTAATTGAGGACATCAGTCAGCATCTTACCCAAGATCCTCTTCATGAGATGTCTGTCGGGTCTTCGCGTGAAGAATAGTTGTGGGGAAAACTGGCTTTGCTTTTACTTACAGACATCATGAATCACATAACTCATCAGATGTTCACTCTTCTCACTAGCTGCAGGAAAGCTCGGAGTCAAATTGGAAATACTAAATATTGCCTCTAGCAAGCAATTAGACACCTGTAATAAGCACTTTGAAATAAGCCACGTGCCTGGCTCCATTTCAGTTTTCTATCCTTTCTCTTTCTGCCTTTTTGAAAGGTATTTCTAACGTATGTTATCGTCAAGTCATGTGCCAGCCTCCCTGCTCTGGTCCTGGTGGCTCAGCAGTTTCTAGTTATTGATTTCCCAAATGATGGTATCAGTTATGGGACCTGTTCTCGTACATCTCATACATCTCATACACAAAGCTGTCAGTTGTAACAGGCAAAGGCAGTGGCCAGATGTAACAAAAAGCTAGTCTTGGTGGGAAAGGGGGCAGGGCATGTTACTAAGAATTCTAGATAAAAATGTGAGAAGATTCTAAAAATTCAAACAACTGTGATTATCAAAATGAACAATATTTATGGTTGCATCACTGTTGCAACATGCCCAAAAAACACTGAGACCATGTCCTGAGAAAATATCAGGGTGATTGTAATTGTTTTGTAAGTCAACTTATCAGGGTTCCTGATATGCAATATAATTATAGGCCGAGCTACACTTCATCAACTCCATCAGTTAATTTAGCCAATTTACTCACTCATCCATCAATATACATTTATTGGGCATTTACAAGTGCCAGATGTGTTAGGACCTAAAGATATGAGATGGATAGATAAATGCAATATGATCCCAACCCTCTGGGCCCCTGCATTTCAGTAATAATTACAGTGTCTCTAACAGTATGAACCAAGTGTGATACAAGCACAATAGAGTAGTGCATTGGTTCTATCCTAGGTTTAGGGGAAGGGAAAACTAGAGGAAGTTTCACAGAGAAGATGAAATTTGAATTTGACCTTAAAAATAGGGAGTCCTCAAGCATCAACCCAAAGAGGAGAAGATCATGGAGGGGAAGTCAGCTAGAGCAAGGACTAGAGACATGCAAGACATAGCAAGTTCAAGGCCAGTCTGGCATGTGACGTGACTAGAGCTTAGGTAGGGATAAGGAAGCAACATACATGCCTGCACCATGTTTAGGAAGGGGTTTGACATTTATCCTACGCATGGTGAAGAGCCAGAAATTTAAGCAGGGAAGTGACATAGTTAGAATCATATATTTTTTAAGGTCACTGATAGTGATACAGGAAATGGACAGTTGGAAGAACAAAGTTACAGGATCAGATGTCATTTATGACCATTTCAGTTCTAGAAATACCAAATTTGTAGTCATCAGCATGTGAACACACTCTACAGCTGAAAGCATGGGAATGAGGGAGTTCACCAATAATTTAAAAAAGTATAGAGAGGCAAGAGATGACCCAAAAGCAATGTCAGCCACTAATGGTGCTGTATGTGGAGGAAGGAGAGCCGCAGGAAAAGGCTGAGAAAGGAGGCCAGAATTATCAATGACCTGGAACAAGGAAAGTGAAAGTTGCAGATGGACAAGATGGAGAGGAGTCACCAACAGTGCCGGGGGGGGGGGGGGGGGGGGGCTGTAGTAAAGGCCACTGAGCTAGGCATTCGCTGGACATTGGTGACTTGTGCACAAGTCATTGCAGTAAACACTGGAGGCAGAAGCCAGAAGCTGGAGTTAAAGTGGAGGAAGCAGAAATAGACTCTTTTTCATATAACTTGCCTGGGAAACAAGTAAGTGTGAGAGAGGCAGGATGCAGAAACGATTCTTTCTGTAAAAACTTGAGTTTCTGGGCTGATAGAAAAGTATTAGCCCAAAAAAAGAAAGAGAGAGAGAGAGAGAGAGAGAGAGAGAGAGAGAGAGAGAGAGAGAGAGAGAGAGAGAGAGAGAGAGGAAGGAAGGAAGGAAGGAAGGAAGGAAGGAAGGAAGGAAGGAAGGAAGGAAGGAAGGAAGGAAGGAAGGAAGGAAGGAAGGAAGGAAGAAAAGTACTAGTGAAGAGGAGATGGTGGAGGGGAAGAGGAAGTGGGAAGAAAGCTTGGAGGAGAAAAACGGATGATACAGGGTCTTGAGATGGAAGCTGGGAGATGTGATCCGATGAAAGGATCAGAGCTGGAAATCCATCGAGTCACCAGGGTTGGGGGGGGGGGGGGAAATAGTTTAGCAAGTTATTTGACACAGCATGCCTGCATTTTTTAAATGTTTCAGCCTGTTCTGTCAAACTTTTGAAGATAGAGCCATGGTGACCTATTTAGAAGCCAGCCAATAGAAAGAGTCATTTAAAATATTTTGGGTTTTTTAGTAAATCAGCCTGGAAATTTTCAGCTGTGCTTAGGAAAAAAATCTACACACACACACCTTTTAAAAAATTTAAGTTTTAATGTAACCATTGAAGTATTAAAAGCACGTTGTGGTTTTTTTTTTTTTTTTAATACTAATGACTATTTAGATAAAATATCACATGAATGATTACTTGCTACTTGTGGAATGGGAAAATAAAGGCTTGCCAACAGTGAAACATAAAGGACATTGTGGCTCGCATGCTCCCAGATCTCCTGCCTTCGGGTTCTTATTAAATAGGTATTATGTCATCTGACTTTATAGGCAAGGGACTTGAGCTGGGACTAGAACCAATTCCAAGTTGTTCTCATCTCTAATATGGTGCCTCCTATTGGGGAAAAATGACTTTAGACTAAGAATACTACCCATAATTCTTCACAATTAAGGGCCCCTAAGACATTGGCTACCCTCAATCATAATTCCCATTTCCAAAATTGGCAACTGGGCTTTGTTCATAGGCTGCCCACTGCTCTTTAATCTGATCCCTAATATCTACTAGGAAATAACATAAATCTCACTTATTTCTTCTTCCTTTTTGCAAATTTTCTTTTGGTTTGTGATTATTTACCTTTTCCATACTTATTTGAAATAAATGAAAATCTAATAGAGTCAGGAATCAGAATTACCAAATTATTCTATAATACTATGAATCCTTTAATAGGTTGTATCTTTTACCAAGAATATGATTATAAGTTTTAAAATTAAGTATAAGAATTCAGGAAATGAAAGGGCCCTTTGCTGGCCATAAGATACATAACTATGTTTAAAAATACATTAGACTGATATTTTTAAAGCCAGGATTAGTTATATATACTCTACCCATACTCAAGGAGATATATTTATTTGACTACATAGTTCCTTTATGCAACTGCAAGAACAAAACCTCTATGTCCCTTTTGTTCTTAGGTAAGGCAATATGTACAATACAGGACAGTACCATGTGACTGGAAAGGAAAGTGTGCTAAGAAATTACAGAGAGCTGGCTGGTTAGGGACTGCCTAAACAAAAATACAACACTTGAACTGGGCTTTGAAGGGTTAGTAAGCCTTCAATAAGACAGGGACAAAAGAAAAAATTCTGGGTAGAATGGCAAAGGCAAAACCAATAAGAGAAAATTAAAATATGCGTGTTTTCAGTCATTCTACCAAACAAAAATGGATCTCCTCTCCTCTGCTAAAGTCTAAGAATGTGGAAACAAACCAGATGCAGTCCTTACTCACAAAGCTCTCACAGGACCTGGGGAGCAGCAGCGTCAGCCCCACAACAGCGTGTCTGCCTGAGGGTGCTCTGAGCAGCCAGGGAGCGAAGCTGTGCCTATGTCACAGTTGGAGCGGTGCATGTAAAGAGAGCAGGGGAGAGCCATCCCAGCAGGAGGAGCAGCATGTGCAGACATATAGACATTTCCCTGCAGCTCCTTAGGCTAACACGCACCAAGCTCTTAACTCTTTGCCAGGTACAGGTATTGACATCTCACTGACTTCTCAGATACCCCTCTGAAGTAGATACTATCTCCACTTAACAGAAGAGGAAATTGAGACAGAGGGGTTAAGCAACTGGCCCAGGTCACACAGCCAGAGGCTAGATTTCAACTCAGGGAGCCTACTTGCTTAACCGCAGTTTCATCACAGATAACCTATGTGGCGAAGGCAAGCAAATGTGGGAAATCTGCTCTTACCAATTCCATAGTTTGGAGAACATTTATATTTTTAAAGTCCTAAAAGTTATCTGGAAGTCAGTCAGCCTCAAACATTAAGCATTCAGAACATCCTATGTGAGACACCACCACCTCTATTGTTGGGTCACTTGTATTTCCGGTTGGAAATTGTGGTGGACTACTTAGCATGTTTTTTGCTCTGAACCTCTTGAGAACTTCTCTCCCCAACCCTCCTCTTCAGCCATGGGATCACAGTGAGGACCACCATGTTCTTGTATGACCTCCTTGGCCACAACTGGCGGATCTAGAGGTATGCTTGTCCAGGCTTGATTGAACTAGAACTTGGAAATGACAGTTGGTGATTCTAGTGAAAGGAGCTGTGAGATGCAAGACTTGGCATCCTTGGCCATGTGTCCTCCGCCATATATAGGATGTTGCTGCAGTGGTTGAGGATGAAACCAACAGGCAAAGAGAAATACCACTGAGCGTTGGAGAGAGCAGGAGTTCTGAGGGAATTTGAAAGTCTAGAACTAGATCATGTTGTCCACATGACTTCCCTGACTGGATTTAGATCACATGAGATAAACCTGTAGCCTTCCAAAGCTAGTTGGAGTCCTGCCACTTGCAGTCAAAAGGGTCTGGATATTGTCACTTTTCATCTCTCAATGCAATGGATGCCCTCTTTGGTGGAGAAGGTAGTCCAGGTAATTCAGTATTGTTGAGGTTGGAATGGAAGATGTAATGCACATAAAAATACTCAAAAAAAATGTGTATCAAACAAGCTTCAAGCAAGAACCACTCTATCACAATGTAAAAAGGCACATAAATATACGTAAGGTTGAGTCTAATCAGGGAACTCTTTCCTAAAGGTAGTGATCAGCAACCAACAACTCCATTAATGCTGCCAAGGGTTCCATTTCACCCACAGTTCTTGAGATCTTCCTTCTTCTCTCTGAGCACAAAGGACCACCTCATTTCTAAGTCAAAAGGGTACACACGATATGACTCCATGATAAAGAAACTACTTCTTAAATAAGTATGCCAGGATTTAAAGCCAAAATGTGTGCTTTTTTCTTTCAGAGCCATCAGCCTAGGGCTGTGCACTTGATCAGTGAGGCTGCCCTTTCTCAATCAGCACCGGAACTCCATTCTGGGGACGACCTTCACAGCTCACCACCTGTGCCTCTGAATACTCTTCACGGTACCAACCTTTGTCATTAGAGACCGGAGCAGACTTTAGAATGAGCCAAAATATGTAGAGCCAAGGTTGTTGATTAAAGTGAGTAATCAAACTTAGAAAACCACTTGGTATCAGAAATGACATTTGAATATAAATATGGAGGTAGATTTTTCTTTCATTATTTACAAACTGCCTCTGACAGGTGATTTTGCTCATTTATGTACCGTGATAATTTTTAAATAAAGTTTACCTGCAAAGTAAAAAATTTAAATCTGATTTCTACGACTTATCTAATCATATCCATAAGTGAGGAGAAGGAAAATCTCTTCTCCCTAAGCCCAAGATCTTAGAATAAGAGCAAAAGGTGTGCCCCCAATACTATTTGGATGTATTATGTCCACTTGTTTAAAAAAATTAATTTGGATTTTACAGAATCTTCCATTCCAACCTCAACAATACTGAATTACCTGGACTACCTTCTCCACCAAAGAGGGCATCCATTGCATTGAGAGATGAAAAGTGACAATATCCAGAATTTTCCCCCCCTCTAAATATGATCGTTTTCTCATACCATAGCAGTTAAAATATAATCAATGTTTTTCACTTTTTGCCTTTTAGGAAGTTTTGTATTCCTCTATAAGGTATTCTTTTGCCCACCCCATGAGGCCAGTAAGCCTACTAGGGACTCTCTAAGGGCCCAGAGACAAGGATAGAGGATTCTCCTAACTTTTTCAGAAATGTTAACCACTATGGAACACTTCCAAAATATTTTTTTACATATTTTCTGTCAAGTTACAGAACACAAGGGTTGCAAAGCAATCTCTCACATTTCCCAGAAAATAAATACATCTGATTTGGCAACTTACATCAGCGAGATTGTGCAAATATTATTTGTAGCAGTTATTTCTTAAATAAATAAACACAATCCTCGAAAATCTTTTTAAAACATCATTTCAAACGATACAAATAGGAATGTGACATGCGTGGCATGGCTGTCTCTTTTACTTGTACTGCTTTCCTGCTTCATATTCTGAGCAAACAGAGAGGCTATTTTCCCCCAAGGGTTCAGGAGGGCATACAATTTCATTTCTTCAGAAAATTGTTTCTCAAGATTTCAATCTTCTTAGCTGAAGATGACAAAACATAATATCAGAAACACTTATGCTTTTTATCTACTATATTTTGAAAGCATAAATAAAAGCTAAGTATGCAATCAGGACAGGTAGATGCAAACTTAAGATTAAATCACATACATATTGCAAAATGGTTTTATGATGTAAATTTTAAAACACTTACGAGAAGATCAATATAAAAACTAAGCCCTTTAAAATTATTTTGCATTGTCATTCTTATTTTACTCAGGTAGCATTCAATTTTCTAAATCTTGGGGTTAATGAAACAAGTAATAAAAAATTAAATTGGATTTTTAGGGAAAAGGATTCAAGTGGACAGCATTCAGCTAAAGCTTCTTTTTCTATTTCTCTGCACCGTGGTGAGCACTATTTTGGATTTCAGCCTCATTACACTTCTATTCAGAAAGCACGGTATAAAAACTTTAAACCTCAAATGTTTTAAGAATAAAACAAATCATGCATCTATGAAAAGATGAGCATAATGGCTTTTCTGTAGCGTGCCTAGTGCACTTGTCGACTGGTCTTGCACAGCATTAGCTGAGCAATTCCCATTAGCATTAATATGCTCTTAAGTTTCTACCATCCTATCATTTAAGCAATAATTTGAGGATCAATTCAATTTCATGGGAATTTCACTATTCCAGGCCGGCTTTGTGGCTTTGTGATATAGAGAAATTTAGTTGTTGAGACACTTAAAGTTTCATAGTCTTTTATGGAGTAATTGGACACATACATACACATATATTGTATATCCATGATACACATGTCATTAAATTAATGTTATGGATGAAACTAGATATAAAATAAGGTAGTTTCAGAGGTATGGATACCCATCAGCCTCTCACCTTCCTTCTCTCAGCTCCCAGCTTGTTTGCAGATACCATAGTAAATAGGTCATCCAGCAAAATATCAGGGTTGGTCCCTTAAGAGATTTAAGAGACACTTAAAGAATACTTGAGTCTCTATTCCATTCTGGTTGCTGTCTTGGGATAAGGAATTGCCTCTAGAAGGTCTCTGATAAGATACCAATATCTGATCTAAGAGAGTTATCAGGAGCTCATTAGCAGAGTTCCCTACATATAGTAGGTGTTCAATATATGCTTATTGAATTGAAATAGCACCCATGAGTTCACGCATGTGATTTACCCAATTAGTAATGAGCAAAAGCATCAGAGGACAGAACAAGAGTCCTGAGCACTGGGTTTGGTGGGGGGATGGGGGAGAGAAAGGGAGAGAGTAGAACATTCACATCCCAGCTGAAAATTCATAATTCTTATGTTAACTGAAAAAGGTTTAGAAAAAGGCTTCCTTGTTTGCTGAGCAAACTATATTCTTAACGCTAAAAGTTATCTCTAGCGGCTGCAAGAAGGTTCAGAGAAGTCACTATTACAGGCTTAGGTAACATTTTGTAAATTCTCATTCACTGGTACTAGGAGAGGCCTGAGGCATCAGAACATTACACCAAGACTAATAGGTTGTGAGACTTCTGAACTTTGATACTAATAAGCATACAAAATTTTTAGCAAGTCTCCTGGCTTATCTTGGAATCTCTTAGTGTTTTTCTCTTTATAGATAATCCTGCTCCAACCTTAGTTTAGCTTCCCAGGACAAGCCCTGAAGATTATCAGTTATAAGAACCACATAACATGCATAAAGAAAATGAAATAAACCTACTCTACTATAAGCAATATATGTGTTTCAAAATATATTTGCATTCTGCAAAGTCACAGGACCTATAGGAAAAAATAAAGTTAGCAGCAGGACACTCAAAATTTGAGCAATTTTTTAACAAAAACACCAACAAAAAGAATAATAAACCTAATCAAATATTTTCACAGTTTTTAAAAAGTCAAGTTAATATCCTGATTTTAAAAAGGCTGCTATAAACAGAGGAATTTTTACCTTGGGGGGGTGGGGGAGGGAGGTATATATTTTACAATTTAAAAAAAAAAAAAAGCAGAGACAGAAAGAGAGGCTAGCTTGATAGCTTGATAGAAGACATAAAAAGAAGGGTTGAGGCTGCTGGCTTTTGGAAACAAGAGCAAAATACCCAAAGATAAGAGAGAATTACACAATAAGACAAAGCACATGGTCAAACTGTTCACAGGACAGTCTATTCCTTAACTTAGTTTTCATATTTGTTCTATATTCTATGTTTTTCCATAGCTTGCTGCATTCCACTGTTGTTTGGTAATGCTGGCCTCATTCTCTTATTGGTCAGTCGTGAGAGCTAATTCATGCTACAGAAACATACTATGGACTCTACTGGAAAAGCTATTGCCCACATGTTGACGTGGTATCTTGTGAGAAAACATAAGACATCTAAGTGTCCTATACACATTACTCCTATACACATTACTCCTTTAACAATCTCGAAGCAAAAACCTAACCTATGTAACCTCCAAGACCAATATTCAATTCTTGAGGCTCCACAGCGATTTAATTTTTTAATGCTAGGTAAATGATAATACCTGCATAGCTGGTATATAGATATAGCTGACAATAAATGTAGGTACTAACCATTGCTCAGTACCTCAAGTACAAGAGGAAGTTTTCATAAAGATGGAATGATTTTGAAATTCCTACAAACAGGAGAGCTCAGTCAAACAAGAGGACAGCTAATCAAGTCATCCATAAAGGGGTATCTATGCCTTTTGGGAAACAGGTGGCCAAGATATATCACAGAAAGTGTTGACTACTGTGAATGTGTCTTTAAATGATTAAAGACACATTCACAGTAGTCAACACTTTCTACCCTTTGGGATTGTTTAATCAATAAATGTCCAACAGACTGTATTGTGTTCTATTGCATTTCATCAAAAGAATTTGCCCAGGCCTCTTTCTTTCAGGCCCTTCTCAGTGCTAAGCAGTTCATCCTTTTAACCTGCTTTATTTAGCACAAAATATGAAACAAAATAAAGTCAGTGGCTTTGTTTTACCTTGTTGGCCCCCTCCTGCCCTATTTGAATAGTTACCATATCCCCTTCACATTCCATTCTTAGTAAGGTTATTTACCTTGCATACCCAATGAGAGTCCACTATATATAATAGATTCTCTTCTCCGAGATATGTCTGAGAGGGCAGCCTATTCAACTACTAAAAGGGTTAACATTTTAACTGAGAATGTTCTTAAGTATGGACACAATTTTCATGCTGAGCTTTCAATTACTTAAAAGATGTCACCATCAGCCGAGACCGGTTTGGCTCAATGGATAGAGCGTCAGCTTGGGGACTGAAAGGTCCCGGGTTCAATTCCGGTCAAGGGCATGTACCTTGGTTGCGGGCATATCCCCAGTAGGGGGTGTGCAAGAGGCAGCTGATTGATGATGTCTCTCTCTCATCGATGTTTCTAACTCTCTATCTCTCTCCCTTCTCTCTGTACAAAATCAATAAAAATATACTTTAAAAAAAAAGATGTCACCATCTCATCCAGAGGTGTTTACATTTACATACACCAGTATATCTACTTTAAAATAGCCCCTCATCAACTTTTCAAAATGGCTAGTAAAGAAATCACATTAGTTACTACATGTGTATTGCTCTTGCATATGTGTGAAATATCGGTGTACTAAAAATATAATTTCAATGCATTAGTATTACTATTAATTATGCATGCTAATAAAATACATGGAGGTACAATCCATATAGACCCTTCAAGTTTCCTTTTAGGCAATAATTGTTCTTTTCTCCTCACAAAACTTTTTAACATAAGTTATCACACTAACTATCTTCATTGCATCTTTTTATATTCTCATCCCAGATGGGAAAGAGTAACAAACAGAGAAATAGCCAAAAGTCTAGAAACAGAAAATGAATGAGGAAAAAGTAAATGGCTTGGATATTCCACCATTTGGACAATAAACTTGGCTTTACCTCATCAATAGGGCTGTGGTAGAGGTGAGAGGGAGGGGATGGTTGATGGTTGTGCAAAAAAAATTTCAGTTACTTATTTAAGCTACATAGGTCAAATGCTTATACTGCATCCAAAGTAATATGAAAAGGAATTTTCACAAATCTTTTTTCCTCTAAAATCCAGTTAACGTTTGCATTATGGCACAGCTCACCCTCAGATTTTCATGCACATCATTACCTAGTTTGCTTGATTAAATGTTTTACTGACCTAAAAAGGATTTGTTTATAGTGGTATCCAAGGCACTGGAGAGCAGATCTCTTAAGTCAAAACAATTTGGACTCAAGTCTCTGGAAAGGAGTAACTGAAAGGAGAATCTCCTCTTGGACATAAACCATCTTGTCCATGTCTCTTGCAAAAGTCCCAGGAAATTTTAGTCTATTTACTTATGTTCTGAAGCTTACGGGTTATTCTAGAGAACTCAAATATTTACTGATACCCTACCAACTGCTACGTAATGGGAATAGAGCAAAAAGCAAAACATTCAGAAATTCCTGGCAACATGGATTGCTTTCTCCTAGGGGAAGGGGTACAATAAACAAAGATGTTAGATGGTAATAGCACTGCTATTAAACGTTAGTGATAATAGAGAAATTGTAGACAATTTTCATGGAGGAGAAAAGCAGGAAAGCGGTATTTTAAGGAGGGTGTTGTTAGGTCAGGGAAAGCAAGTTGATATTTGAGTAAAGAACCGTTGAAGTGACTGTAAGCAATAGGCTAGCCCACTTCCTCTTCACTCTCCTGGGAGGGCCTGATCGCACAGCTCCAAACCACTTCCTTACCTGTCTTACCAAACATCTGGCAATAATGTTTGACAGCAAAATGTGTTGGTAGAAGTTTATATAAAAAGCATACTCTTCCAGAATAGCACCATCACAATGCATAAATTACATACAATAAACAGGAGTCATGAAAACTATTCAGAAAAGCCATAAGAACTAAGGAAATAGTTGGTACCCACCCCAGTATCAATAGGAAGACATGCCAAGCACTGGTATGCAAGTGCTGAGTGCACACAGGATGATCACAAAGGAAGGAAGGCCAGAGGGGCCAGACAAGACGGCTGATTAATACTGGATCCTTTGTGGTGCCAGGGCCTCTAAGCAAAGGTTAAGTAGAGAAAGGCAGCTGCTCATCAGTGCCTGAATGTCTAGGTAAAAACCATCAAGATGGGGACGGCCATACCTTTCCCTTCCTGGCTTCAATAGAAGACCCAGAAACACAAGGAAAACCAAAATGGAGGTTTCTTCATTCCATTCCAGAATCCCACATTTCAGAGAAGATAAGCATCAGTACCAAGGGCACAGTATCCTGCTAAGAAACAATGCAATTCAATAAACACGCACTGAAACCGTACCGCTTGCCAAGTGCTATTCAGAGTGGAGAGCTGGCAATACCTAAGTCACAGTTAAGTTAGTCCCTCAGGGAGAGTACAGTCCACAAAGAAGTCTACATCCTTTGCATAAACCAAACCAACATTTAACATGTGCTCAGAAAAACATTTTGATAGACAATAAATGTGTTATTTTTTCAGTGCTTTCACTGAAAATCTCATTGGAAAGACTCATTTTTTATATATTTTTTACTTATTTCAGAAAGGAAGAGAAAGGGAAAGAGATAGAAACATCAAAGATGAGAAAGAATCATTGATTGGCTTCCTTCATGCCTCCCACTGGGGATCGAGCCCAAAAGCCAGAAATGTGCCCTTACCAGGAATTGAACCATGACTTCCTGGTTCATAGGTCAATGCTCAACCACTGAGCTACACAGGCTGGGCTGGAAAGACTAATTTTTAAATGGCACAGAATCAAAGAATTTAGATGCTGGTTTTATAAATTCACTTAGTATCAAGAACAGAAGTATAATTTATATACAGAACAACTTATAATCATCTTTTCTGCTGTTGTCACAAATCAACTCAACTCTGCATGCTACCCCAAAAAACACAGCCAGCAGTGAAAGTGGAGTGAATGCACACTGCACCCTACCAAGTGGAAGAGAAGCAAGCAAGCATTACAATATTCTTTTTTCAGCTTCTAAAATAACTAGAGGCCTGGTGCACAAAAATGTATGCACTGGGGGCGGGGGGGTGGGGGGTGTTCCCTCAGCCCAGGGAACGGGCCTAAGCCATCAGTTAGACATCCTTAGCACTGCCTCAGAGGCGGGAGAGGCTCCCGCCACCACTGCTGCACTGGCCAGCATGAGCTGACTTCTGGCCTGTGGAAGAGCACTGACCACCAGGGGGCAGCTCCTGAATTGAGCGTCTGCCCCCTGATGGTCAGTGTGCTTCATAGCAACCATTCTGCTGTTAGGGTCAATTTGCATATTACCCTTTTATTATATAGGACAGTTAACATCTCTAATAGTGTTTCACAAAATTAGTGCAACCTAAAGGATGTCTGACTGATGGCTTAGGCCCGCTCCCTGGGCTGAGGGAACACCCCCCCCCCCCCCAGTGCATACATCATCTTACTAAAGGGGTTCTTCAAGATAGTCTCCAGAATATTTAAACAAAAATGTTGCTATGGAACATTTTTACAGGATATTTTAATCATTTACAGGATACAAGTTAAAGACAGTGTTGCTAACCAATTTTAATAAATGAATAAGACAGGAGGTGGTGGGATACAGTGAAACATGTATGGGTCAACCTAGGTTCACATCCTCCCTTTGCCACTTACTCGCTGTGTGACCTTAGATGAGTTAAGGAATTTGTATAAACTTCAGATTCCTTAACTACAGGAGGGAGATGAAAATTACCCATTTCAAAGAATTCTTCTAAGGATCAAATGATATTGTGTCTATGAGATGTCTTACAGCAGGGTGAGTATTTATTCTGTCAATTATTCTGTCCTGCAAGCCAGGACAAGTGGAACAGGGAACCTGGGACAGATAGCTAAACAAACTGGCAGAGCAATTTGCAGAGATCCAGAAGGTCACCTCCCTAGATAACATCCAGGCCTCGGTTGTATTTCAGCTCCAGATCCAGAAAAGCAGCAAAACCAGGTGGGCAACACCAGGACCAGATGCAATGACTGACGACCCCCTGCCCTGACACTGACCAATCAGTGAGGAGCATGGCCCAAAGAAGCACACCTAGAGGGCTAATTAATATTCTGCTGACACCCTCCCTGAGACCTCCCCTGAGATTCTGGCCTTCTACCTTCGATCAAGACTTTGATAAAGCCTCAAGACAAAGGACTTAGCCCATGGTCTCCCTCGGGGAGCAACCCCACTATTCCCTTTTCCCTCTGATTCCTCCACCTCTCCCCCCACATCTCCCCTACAGGACTCCATGAGGCTTGCAACTTGGGGAGCAGTGGGCAGCAGCATGCAGGCTAGTCGCCTGAACCTGGTCCCAAGACCCCCTTTTCTCTCTTCCCAGAGAGCTAGGGCAGCCCAGCTGAGGCTCTCCTGTTGCTTTGTCTATGCTAAGCCCTTTCTTGTTTTACTGTCCCCGGCTTTAATAAATGTTTCCTCCTAGTCACCTGGACTCATGCTGAGAAATTTTTCCTGCACAAAGTCAAGAACCCACACTCTACTGGTTGGTCCTAGGCAGACCCACCAAGGGCCAGGTCCCCTTTTTGGTAACATTATGACTTCCCCAATAGGGGACCAGTAAGCAATACAGTATTCTTTCTTCAGTGTATCAGAGTATCCCCAGATACTGGTATACATAAATTGGTCACAAGACAACGGTGGACCAAACTGCACTAAAATGCATTACTGCATACTGCACTATGATGATTTCTAAATGTTTATCAGAACCCAGATTTAGGGAATTATTGGAACATCCATAAGAAGCAGTCTCAGTATGAACTTAGTTGTAAGATTTCCAAAGAAATATACCATGATTATGATGATATATTGTGTATACCAAAGCAACTATTTATTATAAGACAAAACATCTGATTCATTCTTTTTGATTAGAGAAGTTAATGGGCTGTGTACGCCTATATATATGCTTATAAAAGAAGATGGAGAAAAGATGTAAATGTGGGCGGCTTTTATACCACTCTACAAGCTGTGAGCACTTCAAACTGCAATAAATAAATTTAAGCTTCTCAGATTTCTTTCTAATTTTTAAGTACCTATCATTCATAAACCATTCATCTTTCTTCTTTATTCCAAGGTAAAAAAGGGTCTTATATTTTTACTGCTCAGATACTCACTTTTTTTTCTCTTCATTTTAAATTTGAACTTAGGTCAACTTTTTTTCAAGACTCTGCACATATGAAAATGTTTTGAATTTGGTAATATCTGAACTATTAACTGAACTTAGAACACAGTGATTTTTTTAAGTCATTATTCTAGATTTTTAATTTTTCCTTTAAAAATTAGCTTTGCTAAAAGTAATATAAATCCTTGATATTTGATTTGGAAAATATAGGGGATTTATAAAAATTATAGAATATAGATCATATTCTATAATCCAAATATATTTACATTTTGTTGTATTTCTTTAAAAAAAAATCTTTTGGCTTTATTAAATAATTCATGAGGGCAGCTTCCCATCTAGCAAATAAAAGGGCCTCTGAGGAATTATACAAAATGGAAGGTTTTAACCTAACCAATGGTCAAGGACAATAGGGGGTGGGGGCACGAGTGGGGAGGGGTGGGGGATTGGTATGGGGGGTTGAGGACAAATATGTGATACCTTAATCAATAAAGAAGTTAAATAATCAAAAATAAATAAAAAATAAATAAAGAATAAGCAGGTACTTAACTCAGCAATAATATTAATTAATGCTGAGTATTATTACATTAATAAATAATTATTTAGTTACTTTGGTTGTTTTAATTACCAATGAAGAAGACAACTTAATACTTTAAGCTAGCCACACTTAAATTTCCTCTTCACCATGTACTAACTAGTTCTTTGGCCAAGTTTTCTGACTTCTCTAAGTTTCTGATCCTTCATACATAAAACAGAAATAAAATAATTGTAAGAAGGTGTGAGATAATATATGAAAATAAATAATATGAAGGCTTTTACAGGAAGAAGGGCGGGGCAAGGGAGTGTTACACACAAAAGAAAAGATTCCTGTTAGGCCAGGACTCTCCTTTGGAGGGGAAGGTAATGGCCAGAAATGTTGTCCTGCAGATTGGGGGCAGGGTGAGAGCCAGAGGGCCCACATGGCAGATTACCTTACTGTGCTTGACCAGAAAATCCCAGACTGGTTCGTTAAGATTACATTGAAACAACCATAGGTCAGGTAATTAACTCTAGGTTTGGTGTCATGGCCTTTAGCTCTAGCGCTACCATGTGGGCCATGGTTTCCTTCCTCTTTAACACTAAACACTCCTTGTCTGTGCCCCAGCCCCACGGGCCTGTTTTCAGCTGCGAAAACCCCAGTGGCCACAGGCCCTATGCACAGTCAGTCCCCTCTATTTGGAACATCTACCCCCTCCCCTTTGCTTATTTGGCTCATTTGTTCATTCATTCATTCATTCATGATTTAATCATTCAACAAATACTTACAGAGCACCAACTATGTGGCAGATACTATTTAAGTGCTAGGGGCAGCACTGAATAAAGTTAAATTCCTATTTTCATGGGGAAAACAGAAAAAAAAAAATTGAACAAGTAAATAACTGAAACTAATAATGTCAGGAGTTGAATTTCTATGAAAATAAATAAAGCAGGGAAAAGGAGTTGTGATAGAAGAAGACACTATTGCAAGAATACCCAAAGAAGCTCGCTCCGGAGAGGTATCACCTGGGCAGGGCCCTGAAGTGAGTGAATGAACCACACAGATAAGCAGAGAACATAGCAAGTGCAAGCATGTTGAGGAGGGAATGCTCAAGGATTGTGTGAGGCCCTGCCAGGAATCCAATGTGACCGGAGTGGGAAGGGCAAAGGAAGGAGTGGCAGAAGGTGAGAGCAGAGGGATAGCCAGGGGCAGAACATGTACAGCCTTGCAGACAATGACCCTGATTTAATTTAAGGATTTAATTTACACGTGACTGAGAAGCCTGAGAGGGTTTTGAACAATGGAGTGAAATGACCCATTGTGAAAGAATCCTCCTGCTATTGGAGGAGAGATAGAGTGAGAATGAAACTGGGAGGTCAATGAGGAGGCTGCTGTAGTGGCCTGGTCCACAGCAGCAGTAGTGGAGGTAAAGGGATTTAGGACATGTGGTTAGAAGGTGTAGTTGGCAGGACTTTCTGATAGGCTGAATGTGAGAGTAGGTTTTGGAACATCTATTTGGAACTGAGATCTAAGATTCAGCTCTAAGATTTGAATCTCAGCTCTAAGATTCTTCCCTAGGGAAGACCTTCTCTGGCATCCAGAGTAGGTGAGGTCTCCTATAGAGTGGGGGAGCATTACCCATCCTACTTTTTCAGAATATAAAACTGTAACCTGCACATTCCTGTCTTTGTTAGGTATTTTTGTGACCCATGCAAGTGTGTGGTGATCTGATAAATGCCAGCCTCTTGTACTAGACTGAAAGACACATGGAGGCAGGGTCTGCATCTATTTTGCTCTTCTCGTGCCATGGAGCACAAGCTCAGTGCCCTACACCAGCAGAAACTCAATTTGTAATTGTTGCATAAAGTGATGTTGTCATGATTAACGTCTTGGAAAGCAATGGGGCAATATGTAATAAAACCTATAATATTATTTGATTAGCACTCTCTTGTGGGAAAATATTCAACAAAAGAAATAAGGAAGGTCTGAAGGTACTCAATTCTGCACTATGTGTGAAGGTAAACAAACAACTAATCACAGAGTCTATGTATGTGGATGGCAATATTCACAGTAAAACAAAAGAGCACTTTCTCAAATGCAGCCATGCGAGGGTGCAGAAAGGAAACGGACATTTTTGCTGATGGGACGAAACCTAGAACTGGTCCTGGTCAGCAGGTTCTGGACCTGGGCCCTCCCTTGACTGCATGGGACGTTGGAGCCTGTTCTGGACGTCTGCTCCTCCGCATCTTGTCTGTGGTCAGCCCAGGAAACACCATGGCACAGGATGTCACTGTTTGTTCTTCCAACCTTCAGTGATTGGTCTTCCCACCTGCATCCACTACCCACTCAGTCAGGGAGTCCTGCCAACGGCAAATGGATTCATCCATCCCACAAACATTTGTTCTGTGCCTCCTGTGTGCCCCATACTCTTCCAGGTGTTGGGCAAGAGAAATTTACTAAATAGACACAGTCCTCGGCTCATGGAAGTTACATCTTAGCAGAAGAGACAAGACCATTAACGACTAAACAAACGCATGATGTCAGGCTCCTCCCTCCATTCTGTCGCCACAGGGCAGCAGACTTTAGATATTTTTCCTCCTCCAGCCCCGGGGGCTGACGGTTGTATTTTAAGTAGCAAATCAGAGCTGATATGTCCTGATTGAATATCACCTCAGCTATTCAGGACATTGTTTAAATTTCTTATTCTGCAGAGGAAGCCCTGCGGGACCCCCTTGCTTACCTCTCCAGCTTCATCTCCAGGCTCCACACGACCTGCACACCGAGATGTCTCCCTCAAAGGCTCTCCGCCCACAAACACCTGAGGAAAAAGGGGGAGGGATTAGGAAGTACTCATTGGAAGTGGTAAAACAGCCTCGGGGATGTAAAGTACAGCATAGGGAATGTAGTCGATAATACTGTAATAACTATGTATGATGTCAGGGGTGTCACTCAGTAGGTTATATAAATATGTAACCTCTATGCTGAGCACCTGAAACTAACCTAATATTTAATAGTAACTGGGTGGGGGGGGGAGATAATAAAACAGAAAAAAAAAATCAGAGAACAACAACAACAAACAAACAACACGAGTGCCTACTGCCGGGCTGGGGGCCTTACCCCTCCGGAGAGTTTCTTTCTCTGCGCCCCTTATGTGGACAAGGGTGCGCCCCACTCATCTCTCCGCCAAAGGCCAGGCGCCAAGAACCACTCGTGGGGTGACTGTGAGGCCTCGCAGGTGCTTGCACTTCCGTGGGCGGCTGGGTGGGCCCCTGAGGGAGGGAGAAGCGCCGCTCTAGGAGCCGCGCTCTGCTCCGTGGCCGGGAGGACTGGGAGGAAAGGGGGCGGGGGGGGAGAGATGAGGAGGGATGAAGGGCAAATTTGTTGTATTTCTTCCCAGGCTCTTTATATAGACACACACACACACACATACACATGTGTATCCATGAGACCAGACTTATATATACTGTGTAACCATATATCTACGTTTCTCTTAATATTAAGTCATGAGCACTTTCTCATATTATTAAAAAATACTTAAATGCATTATTCCTGAACATTTGGGTCATCTATTTATTTTTTTTACTATCATAAATAATCATGTGATGAACCTCATTTTACCATGCAACAGGTTTAGACCTAAGAAGCAAGTTATACAAACTCAAACTCAAGGTGTATTCTGAAGGAAACATTCTGAAGGAGATACTTGGGAAAGGAGTGAGAACAGGTATCCAAGCCCTCAGCGTCCATTTGCCTGAGTAGCAATGGGTGTGTGTGTGGGGGGGGGGGGGGGGGGGACACACCACGTGACAGCTGCTCCGTGGTCTGTAAACAGCTACCGGTTCAAACCTCTCCCAGTGACCATGCCCAAGGCTTCAGATGCAGAGTGGATAGTAATTGACTCAAGAGTCTGATCACAGTTCAGGCGAGAGAAGCTGCAAGAGGCAAGTAGGATGGATCCCACACAGATTACCTCTTTCAGACACGATTTGGTTTAAGTATACAACTGTGTTCCTATCAATTTATAAAGCAGATGAGCTAAAAGGAATAACAACTAGAAGAAAACCTAAGAGAAAACAGTCAATTCATTACAGTGACAAGAATACAGTGAAATAGCTTTTCAAATTTTTCTCTTAAAGTTGTGTTTTAGGATTCTTGTATTAAAAACCAAATGAGAAAAATAGCTAGGTGTTGGCAAAACAAACTAATTTTATGACATTATTGCATGAGCAGGAGGTTAATTGGGGTGGGGAGGTAGCAGGGACAATTAAAGAACAAACTGGGGGTGATGAAGGAACAATATTGATAATATCAAAATTCAGTAACAAATTTTGTGATTCCTTACAATACCACAATTTTATTTTTAAAATCCAACTTCACTAAAACCTGACAAGTTTTAAGCAATTCTCATGTCTAAAATGATCATTGCTGAAGCTATCAGTCATCTAAAAATGTGTAAGACTTGCTCTGGCCAGTGTGTCTCAATGGGTTGGAGCACTGTCGTGTGCACTTCTGAGTCGTGGGTTCGAGTTGAGGTCAGGACACATACTCAGGTTGTGGGGACCTGGTTGGGGCACATGTGGGAGGCAACTAATCATGCTTCTCCTTCATGTATGGGATCGATGTTTCTTCAATGTTTCTCACATGTGTTCTCTCCCTCTCCCTTCCTCTCTCTCTTAAAATCAATTAAAACACACACACACACACACACACACATATACTCAGGGGATAATTAACAAAATTAATATATTTTTTTTAAAAAAAAACACTATGCAAGACCCACATCCTAAACTGTAGTTTCATTTTTATACTAATTTTGCCACTAGTATGACATTGCTGCTTTGTAGCTCCTGGCCATGTAGCTCCTGGCCTTGGGGATGATTTGAAAGATTCTTTTATACCCAAAGAAAAGATATGTATGATTCAGTTGATTTATTTTTACATCATTAAACCAAATATTACAGTAATGCAATCTTTGATAGCTAGCCATTATCCTAGAAGAGAGCTACAGCATTCCTGCTCTACTGACTCATGGTCCCCCTTGGAAAGTAGAAGGGAGCTACGTATTCTCTTTCTGGAAAAATGTGCAGGCACACATACAAATTCTGCAGGAAATTCCCAAAGGTGCTTGGACTCCCTGACTCCCTTAGTAAACGTCTATCCCAGAGAAATAATAAGCTAACCTACTGAGAGATGGAGATGGAGATAAAGGAAGGATGAAAAATATAAAAGGAAGTTTTCCTTTCTGGACTTGACCTAAACTTTTCCTGTTATTTACTTTTCACAGCAGCTCCGTATACTACAGATTTTTTTTTTTTAATATCCAGGAAATTAAAGTTCAGAAAGGTCATGTAACTTTCCTACAAGGTCAGACTACTGGAAAGTGACAGAGTCAAAATGCAAATCTGCTCTCCTGACATTTCACTTTGCACTTCCTATGTCTACTTACTCCTTTTTCATCTTAGGTCTTCTCAAGGTAGAATTTAAATGTGAGGCTAAATGTGCCTAGTAGCCTGTGAGCTCCCTGAGAGTAGTCCCCATGTCTTAGTTATGTTATATCCCCAGGGCCTGGTACATAGAAGGTACTCATTAAAGGAGAAATGAATGTATAAATTAAAACACTGGTGCAGCAATCCCATAGAGAGTAGCAGAAGTTATAGGTAGCTGTGAGTTGCCACAGCACAAAGGTCCTCCTTGTCATTACTAAATATTCCTTTACACGACCACTGGACACAGATTTCAATGTATTTTATTTTTCAAATTGATTTCAGAGAGAAAGGAAGAGAGAGAGATAGAAACATTAATGATGAGGATCATCGATTGGCGGCCTCCTGCACTGCCACCCTCCTGGGGATCGAGCCAGCAACTCCAGCCTGCACCGTGACCAGGATCAAACGGTGACCTCCTGGTTCATAGGCCGTGCTCAATCACTGAGCCACGCAGGCCAGGCGATTTCACTCTGTTTTAAAACACACATGTAAGTGTATAAATTATGACTATAAAGTTATTTAATTTTTAAAATTTCATAGTCAGAACTTAAATGCATTTTTGTTTCTGCAACCATGGCTCTGAAGAGGAAAAGTAAAGCACCATTGCAATGTAGTAGAGGTAATTGCTGCGTTTACTGCCCGTGTCATGTTGATGTATCACTATGTACCAAAGGTCATCCTTCTGTACTCATACATTATCAAATTTGAAAGCACAATATTTGATTCCGACCAACCTTTAAACTGCCCACAATGTTTGTGAAAAATAGATGGAGTTCTACCTTGGGGTTTTTTTGTGTGTGTGCTTTTTTTTTTTTTTTTTTTTTAAATGAACCTATGTTGCGGAAGCGGAAGGGTCAGGAAGCCAGTGGCAAGGTTAGATGTCAGCACTATGAATCTCACACTGTTGTAGCTTATCAATGAGGTCTAGCACAATGATCACCAGCTAACACTGCTGCATTAATGAAGATGAAGGTCTAAAAAATTAGATAGCACCGGCCCTCTGACAGAGGGCAGTGCCTTGTGGACAATAATGCAGAAATAAGGACATAAATCACTCTTTAGAGACCATAAAGCCAATAATGCACAAATTGAATTGTTTACATGTGCATTGGAGGCACTGATAAAAACAGAAGTGTCAGCCATGGCCATGCCTCTTGTTAGTCACCTGGAAAGCGGCGGCCTCAAATTCAGCCACTTGATTAGAAGGCAAGTCGTCTGCTTCCCACCTCTGCTCTCCCAACTCCAAGAACACAGCACTGCTGTCCTGACTCCCAATTTAGTAGTCTGGTGCCATCCTGACCTAAAAGGAGGGCTGGACAGTCAGGCTTGCTGCAAAGTATTGCTTA
Source organism: Pipistrellus hanaki (assembly GCF_964339955.1). Classification (NCBI taxonomy): domain Eukaryota; kingdom Metazoa; phylum Chordata; class Mammalia; order Chiroptera; family Vespertilionidae; genus Pipistrellus; species Pipistrellus hanaki. The sequence goes on from NC_140510.1 coordinate 48,438,726, forward strand.
CAATTGTTTGCTGGATGGGTAAATTGGTCTTATCAGAATCTACTAAAACCTGAGCCGCTGCTGCAGGTGGGGGTGGGAGGTGGCAGAGTGGGGTGGGGTGGGGGGAGAGGGAGGATGGACAGCAGAAAAGGGAAAATCCCCAGTCTTCAGCAATGGTGGGGGTTGTAATTAAATAAGAATAATTTCATTAAGCCCAGCTACAGAAGATCATCTTATTGGAAAGAAGAAACATCACAGAAACATGCAAAAAGAATCCAGGGCTTCAAAAGCTAAAAGGAAAAAAAAAAAAAAAGTGCTGAAAACAATCCACAATGTCCACCCAAAACATGTTTCAAGCATACCAATTTTACTTCAGACTGTACTCTGTTTATTTTATAAAATTCACAGTATCCTATTCCGAAAATTCATGTATCCTTTGGCTGGGTGGACACTTCATAATTGAGAATATGTTTTCCAAAATTTGATTCCATTTTATTCCTAGAAAAAGAGACTTTTTAAAAAGCAAACCACTGTAACTTCATAAAATGGGTCAACTCTTGGCAGGCAGGCAGAGCCTATAGAATCCTTGCTATAGACAGTAAGGCACAGTTGCTTATTTCATTTTTATTTTATTTAAATATATATATATATTAATTTGAGAGAGGGAGAGGGTGAGAGATAGAAACATCAACGATGAGAGAGAACCATTGACTGGCTGCCTCCTGCATCCCCCTACCTGGGATCAAGCCAGCAACCTGGGCATGTGCCCTGACTGGGAATCAAATTGTGACCTCCTGGTTCAAAGGTTAATGCTCAACCACTGAGCAACACTGACTGGGCACTTGTTTCATTTTTAGATAAAAATAATGATTAAACTAGGTGATTATGTCATAAAATATACCTCACTAATGCAAGTTTTAATTATGCATGCCATGTACAGTACACATTGCCTTTTAATGGTTTTTTTATAGCAAGTACTCAACTTCAAGGTCTGAATTCTTATGGCCTATATACTGAAAGTGAAAATATTCTTAAATTTTACATACACACACACACACACACACACACACACGTGGTGTATGTGTATGTAAAATTTACACACACATATATATATATATGTCTGGATACACACACACACACACACACACACACACACACACACATATATATATATATATATATATATATATATATATATACACACACACATATTTGTGTGTGTGTGTGTGTGTGTGTGTGTGTGTGTGTATCCAGACTCCATCAGGTAGTGTCAAAAAAGCAACTTTATCCAGAAAATTCCTAACTTAACGCCAGCTATACCATTAATGGATCAGATATGAGCTAATAAATAAGAAAAAAATATTTTTTAAATACCTCATTCCATAGGTAACATGTAGGTTCAGGGAATGGGGAATGTAGGAATCTTCAAGAACGGGAGTGTGGCCCTGATCAGTTGCACAGTGGTTAGAGCACCGACCTGTGCACCAAAGGGTCATGGTTTTGATTCCTGGTCAAGGGCACTCACCTGGGTAGCAGTCCCATCCCCAGTCTCTGTTGAGGAGATGGCAAGAGGCAATCAACTGATTTGTCTCTCTCACATCACTTTTTCCCCCCCTCTCTCTCACCTCCTCTCCCTTCCTCTCTCTAAAAAGCAATGGGAAAAAATATCCTTGGGTGACAAAACAAACAAAAGGAGGAATTTGTTAAACTCAATTTATTTTATATATGATTTAGAAACCTTACCCAAATGATGGCTTCATGTGAATTAGGAAAGAGTTCCTACACTGTAATCTCACCCTAATATATTGGCTCTTAGGTCATCTCCCATTCAATATATTCAGTTATTGAACATCTATGTCAGGCACTAAGAATACAAAAACAAATGATTCCTCCCTACCCTCAATGTGCTGACAGTTTCCATACTCTCCTATCTTGAGCTAGTCCTCACTTTCTAGTTCCAATTACTTTATGTGTAGGAGTTTCAGATAGAAGCACACAACTACTAGTTAGTGCTGACCAGGTCAGTTCTACCACATATTTATACAAATCCACTCTCAACATGCATGTAGCAGACACCATGCCAGGCTAATGTTTTGTTTTAATTTGTGTTGTTTTGTTTGAGGAGAGCAAGAGAAAGTAAAAATTGAAAAATATAGCCTGTCTTCAGTGTTTACAGTCAAATAAGGGAGGTTGACAATAACAAGAGTCAGGACACTACAAGTTACATATAGTGTATCAAGTGCAAGGGGAACAAAAAGCAAGTAACTGCTTAGGACAGCTGAGAAAGATATCCCTCAGGTTACAGACAAAGCTAGGCCTTAAAGAGAGGAGAGTTTAACAAGGATAGTATCATATGAGATCAGTGCTGAGTATCTCTCAGGATGGAATATTCATCTGCCATCAGAGCATCAGGGAGAGGAGTGGGAGAGAAGTCTGGAAAAGTAATTCACATTCTGAAGGGCATCCTTACAAACCACCTGAGAAGTCTGCCATCCTCAAATGAGCTTTAACATTTTTAATTTATGTTTTAGAAAGCTCCAACAACAATGCAGGTGATGGATCAATATTAAGAGGAAAGACAAAGGAGTCCATTGGAATTTGCCTCAATTACAAGCTAAAAGTTATCTGGCTCTTTCCCTACTGAATAATTGAACTAATAGGATATTTGCAAAATTCCCCAAACTCTAAAATCTTTACTAAACGACAGCAGTATTTCCCATTCTCTGTGTGCACGTGCATGCGTACTGTCTACTCAACAGATAACTTAGTGTGTCTTCTAGATGCCAGACATTAGGAATGTAATGATGAACAAAAACAGATATGTCTCTGCCTTCATATTATGAAAGAATTTCAAGGGGAGGGTTATGACTGGAGAGTCTGACAAGTGTTAGGCTAAGAGAAGACGGCTGGTGAAGTAACACTTGAGTTATCACAAAAATATGAGAACCTAAAAGAGCATTAGTCTATGTCTTTCAGCTACCAAAGGAGAGAACTCATTGGGAGTGAAAAAGACAAGGACTTGACAATCCTAGGTTCCAATTCCATTTACAACATCCATAAATTAAGAAGTCTTGGGAAATTAATGTAATCCCTGCTTGAACAGAATTCCAACTCCTCACATGGTGGTTTTGAGAACTGTAAGAGAATGTACTTAAGTACCCAGAGCACAGTGCCTGACTAAGAGTAGGTATCCAAAAAATGTTCATTTAATTCCACACTTTCTTCACCCTTCAAAATCAGACTATGATAGAAATATTTATTTTCACAAAAGTAAATTATTTTCCCGAGTTTTCCTAAATCAAGTGCCAGGGATCTGGTAAAAGTCTTTGGCAGCTGAAAATTTGGATTATTCTCATATAATCCTGGAATAAGAACTTTTAAAAAGCTAATTTATGACTGAGATTTTTGAGAACACTTTTTAATCTTCTCAGAGTGCTTCCAACTTCTACCAAGTTTGCTGCCAAAGAAAAAAAGGAAGGTATACATATTTTTTAAATCTAGAGAAAAATACATAAAGCAGAAAATCTAGGTTTTAAAAAAACATCAACTAAGATAGAACTATGTATGTAAATAGTGTTTTGTTTTTTTTCTCCTAAAGCCCATGAGTAGCATAAATTAATCCACATACAACAGGACCTCTGGAGGAGAAAGAATGAAAAATGGGCCCTAGCTGGTTTGGCTCAGTGGATAGAGTACCGGCCTGCAGAATGAAGGGTTCCAGGTTCGATTCCAGTCAAGGGCACATGCCTATGTTGTGGGCTTGATCCCCAGTAGGGGGTATGCAGGAGGCAGCCAATCAATGATTCCCTCTCATTGATGTTTCGACTCTCTCTCCCCTCTCTCTTCCTCTCTGAAATCAATAAAAAATTGATTAAAATAAAATGAAAAATGGCATCTAAGTTTCACACAAAGGCAAACTGATAAAGGGCAGTTGGGGGCCACCTACTATCAGTAAATGCAACAATTTCTAAAAAGGCATTTTTAAATATAATAGTATTAAAGTATAAAATGTAGATTAACTTCTGAGGAGGAAAGAAATTCAGCTGAGACAATAATTTATAGACTGATACAATTTAATGTTTTAATCCGGTTCTTGTTTAATTTTTATTCTTGTTTATATTCTAATAAAGTACTTTTCTGTATTTTTATATTTATTACCTAAATTCAGAGCCTGGATATATTAACTTATTAACCAGGTAGAATTTATACATTCAGATGAAATGTTTTTGAAACAAGTCAAATTACAAACTGTAAAATTTAGCAGACCATCGATTCACAACCATGTTTTGCTTCATCTTTACATATTATTTTTAATAGCCCTTTGTAGCTCATAAACTATATCTAAATCGCATATAATTTTTGCAATGAATTAAAGTTATCCTAGATAATAACACTGCATTTTCTTCCAATTTTCTAAAGCAGCTCTCCACAATTGTTTCACAATCTTATCCATAATTCCATACGTTATCGCCATTCTTTGACCTGTTGTCTAGCTGATTTGCACACAATTCAACAGGTGATATTGGAAAGTAATATTGTAAAATAATATTACAAGGAAAAAAAATGTTTTAGTTTTAAAGAGTTAAGTAGCCGTCAACTGGAAATAGAAGTAAACATGTTACATTTTAAATCTTAAACACTAACACAAATATTGACAGTGTAAAATTGTTGTTTCAATATAAAACATCTTGCATTAAGAGATCTGAGTTTTGGCTTAGTTGACATGCTATTTATTCCTATGACCTTTTATAAGTCACTTAGCTTTTCTAACACTTAGCATACAGTATTAAATGAATTAATTAAACCTCTCATCACACACACACACACACACACACACACACACACACACACACAGCTATAGCTCTGATTTAGTTATATTCTCCATAACAATATTGTGTCCAATGTATAAATGAGAAAGATCCATTTCAAAAATAAAAGGCATAACTTAACAGCTAGCAAAATTTCTGAACTTGAGTTTTAACTGCAACTTTTTCAAGTCAACAACTATTTATTGAGTGCCCTTGGTCCCTGTGACTATGTGAGTGGGGAAATACTGCAGGCAGAGGAAGAACACAAGGAGGTTGGGGGATTAGAAACACTTTGCATATGCCCACCACAGAAAATATTAATGTAGCAAAATTAAAAATGTGTATGTGGAGGGGAGAGGGGGGACAGTGGCAGTATTTGTGGTAAGAAATGCTAGAGGTAATTAGCAGAATTACACAGGCTCTGCAGGCCATATCAGTAAATTCAGACCTCTTCCCAAGACCAGAGAGGAATCATTAAAGTGTTTAAGCAGTGGTGTGGTGGTATGATTCAATTTCTAATTTTGAAAACTCCAGTGCACAGGACAGCAAGGCAAGACTGGAGACAAGAAAATCAGTTAAGAGACAGTTTTGAGATGATGAATTAGAAGGCAGTACAATAGTAATTAATAGGAAAACTTCTGCAGTTAGTTGCCTGCATTTGAATCTGTTTTCCACTTACCAACTTGCTGTTTCTGTTTTCTCTTCTATAATCCAGAGATAAAAAATCTTCACAGGGTTATTGCCAAAGAACAAATAAAACAATACTCATAAACAGCATGTTGCCAGGCACAGAGTTAGAATGCTAATGCTTATTATTAATGTATTGTTAATAGGCAGAGAAATTGAGAATATTACCTGGAAGATGTTTAGGAGACAGAAACTGACAGTGAAGATATAGGACAAAGGGGAAAGGAATTAGACTCTAGTTCCTGGCTTGAATAATGGCTCTATTTGAGAAGATGAGAAACACAGGTGGTTTGAAAGTTTTGAAGGAGAAAATAGTGTTCATTTTTTGGTATGTTGATAGTGAGAGACATTCCAGCAAGCAGGTGAATGTGGTACTTTGAAGTGAAGGAAACAGATCAAGGCTGGAGGTCTGAGAATCTGAGCAACAGATGGTAATCTAATCCACAGAGGTTGGTGAGAGCCCCTGGAGAAAGGACATATGGGTTGAAGAAGTGCTGGCACTAGATAGAAGCTATGGAATAGCAACATTAAAGGAAGCCTGCAAAGGACACTGAGAGAAGGAGGGCCCGAGAAATAAGAGAACAGTGTGAGCACTCAGAACCAGAAGAAAAAGAAGTGCTTCAGACAGAGGACAGTGTTCAGCAACATCCACACTGCGAAGCAGTAAAATAAGGACAGTTTTCATTGCATCTAGCAACGAATTACTCATTCACATAATAAATGTGTGTCAGACACCAGGCCCTGGAGATGCAGTGGTAAATAAGTCAACAAGAGCCTTTCACACACAGATTTTATGTTGAAGATAGACAGTAAACTAGTAAGCAAAATACTTATTTGAAATAGTAGAGACAAAGTGACATATGTAAGAGTAAAAAGCACACACCACTTTAGTGAGTTTGGGATGGCATCTCTCTGAGGGAATATCTAAGCTGAGACCTAAAGCAGGAAAGGGCTCAGCATGGTCAAAGAATTGAAAGCAGCTGCCGAGGGCACAGCATAACACTGGATGGATGGGGAGGAGCCACACCACGTTTGTAGAGTATGCTGAAGGCACGGTGAGAAAAGTTTAGATGACCTGTTAAGCATGTAAATGGGGAAGTTAAGGTCACTGTAGCTAATAGCACTTAGTTGTTTGCTTTTCCTCATTTATACTATCCTTAATAATCAGAAATAGGACATGTCATCACTCTTTCAACCATTAACTGTTTATTACAATATCAGAATAAACTTTTCTATTTTAAAGGATACTGATTATAGCATGTTACCTCTAACATTAATATTACTAATCCACTTTTAACTTTCCATATTTCTTTCAAATATATTAATCATAATATTTGCTTGATTCTAATGACTAAATTATATTTCTCTGGGGTAGTTTCAAGCAATGTACATCAGAATTTGAATATTTTGTAGCAGGAAGAATCAGCAAGGTGTTACTAAAACCTGATTAAACTCATCCAAAAAACTTCCATAGAGTTTATATTCTGTAACCTTAGGTTCCTATCTCCTTTATATATTTGTATATATGTATATCATAGGTAAAAGTTGATGCAGAAAACATTGGCTTGATTCTGAGCAGCTGAATTACATGTTCATATTGTTTTTTCATTTCTTTATCTGCAAGAGGAAGAATTTATGGCCCTTTCCTATTTCATAAGGATATCAATAACATAAAATGATATTTACTTGATATCTATTATCAGGCATTGAGGTAGGAACATTACATAAATTGTGTTTAATCATCCTCATACTAAGACTGCAGAGGCAAAATTTAAGCCTATTTCTGTAATCTCAAAAAATTGGATCACTAAACCGTGATGCTTCAGACTATTAACAGATTGAGTTTCTTAAAAATACCTATCTGGCCGGGACCGGTTTGGCTCAGTGGATAGCACATGTGTCAAACACAAGGCCCGCGGGCCAAATCCAGCCCGCCAGGCCTTGCAATGTGGCCCGCACCGCGCTGTCATCACTGCACTCCGCTGTCAGTTTATGACATTGTCAGTTTATGACTGTTCAGTAAACCATTCGGCCCGCGATTTAGGCTGGATTTTAGATTTTGGCCCCTTCTCTGATTGAGTTCGACACCCCTAGGATAGAGCGTCGGCCTGCGGACTGAAAGGTCCCGGGTTCGATTCCGGGCAAGGGCATGTACCTTGGTTGCGGGCACATCCCCAGTGGGGGGTGTGCAAGAGGCAGCTGATCGATGATTCTCTCTCATCGATGTTTCTAACTCTCTGTCTCTCTCTTCCTCTCTGTGAAAAATCAATAAAATATATTAAAAAAAAATACCTAACTGATAAGTTATTAAATCATAAACATGAATTTTAAATAACAAATGTCATTTTATTAAAATTTTAATAAGCTATGTACAACTTAGAAATATTTGCTATACACACCATTCCTATACATTTCTCCTTTTGTCATAACTTGATTTAAATTTTTTTAATAATGGAAAAGAGAGGTGAAAGACAGAAAAGATTAACTACAGTGTTTAAGGTACCAGAATTACTATTCTGGATCAAAATTTTTCTCAGTTAATCTTTAAAACACATATTAAGTCCAATGAACTGCCTATTCTCATAGAACTTTATTTTTCTCTCAAAATTACAAATTACAAATGGCCTATAGTTTTCCTGAATCAGAAAAACCTAATCTCTGATTAGAACCTCTAAAGGTCACTAGTTCCCTGCATTCAGAAGGTAACAAGTCTCAATAAAAGCATCATAAGTTGCCCTCAGCAGTAGCTACAGAGTTGTATTGTGAGCTCTTCCTGCTAAGATTTTTTCAGGTAGCTAAGTCATCCACCTAGATTCTGTCTAAAGAAGTCTAGATATTTAACAAAAAGAAACTACTGCCAGATCATCTTTATTTTCCTTAACAAAATACACACAAGAGCACAAAATTCACTTATAATATCATTATTTTACAAGTATAAATAATGCTCAGAACTCGTTACAGTCAAGTGCAGAAATATTTCCTATGCTATGTAAACATAAGCTAATTATAATATTATGTGCCTTTGGCCCAGCTGCAAAATAAGAGACATCAAAAAAGAAACACTGCACTTGACTGTTCAATTGCATTCTTACTGAGAATTCCTATCAATGCCTATATAGTTATAACTTTTATAGTGCTTAATGTAAATGCCTAAATAGACATTTCCCTGCCCCTGGCAAATATCTTGAGAGTAAAACTTCTATCCATTTTTAATGATGAACTATTAAAAATCTTGAGTCTCATTCCTTAAAACAAACACTGTTAGAACTTATTTCTAACCAAAGTTCTTCCTATGTCAAAAATGGATATTATTTACAGGTCACACATATAAAAAACAAGAATGCTATCATGTTTGTTTACTTTTAGAATGCAAAAAAAAAAAAATCTAAAAGCCAGTGTGGGTCTTTGTACATTCAAAAATATTTTACTTTACTGATATCACTTGCTTGTAGTTTTAATACCTAATAGATACAATTTTGACAAATTGAAATAGCTAAGCAATCTGAATTCAAATGATATCAAGCATATCCTTAGAGAGAGAAAAAAAGCACCGCCTAAAAAGCAATAACTGATATCAACAAAACTACAGCTATCCAGTTGAAGGCATGTGGAAGCATTTACTACATCGTCATCAATGATTCTCCACTTAATTCAGGATTAGGAATAGAATCAGGAATAGCATCAGAAATAGAATCAGGAACAGAATCAGCTTTGGAAACTATTGATTTGGCTTCATTCGCTGAGGTTTCCTCCTTCTCTGTCTCCTCTTGCTTTTCTTCTGGTTCCTCTGTACCAGATGCTTTTTCAATCACTTCATTTGTTTGCTCTGTATCTGTTATTTTGTCCTCTATCTGCTCTGTAGTGTTACCCAAAACATCTTGTTCTTCTAAAGATTCTGAAAAGACAAAGAGTTAAGACTTCAGGAATACAAAAATGTTAAAATTGCTAAATAAGGTAGGTATATGAATTGGTACAACAGAAAGAAAAAAAAACAATTTGGGGAAAACAAATCCATACTTTATCTAAAGTACCATATTTTCATAAAATTTAGAAATTTTCATATTATTTAAGAATTTTCCTAAAGATGCATTTGAAAGTTGAATGTTCAATCAAACAAAGCCCCAATAGAATTATGTGCTGTAAGACAATAGCCCAGCAAACAAAATAGGGTATTAAATCTCAGATTATGTTTCTTAAAGAAACTGTCTCCCTTGTGCCAGGCAATCCTGTGAGCAGCGTGTAAATATGTACCTTTGCATGTATGTAGGTGGTGCTATTTCCTACACTGATTTACATCTCTATTATCCCAGACTTTAGAAGGTCTATAGACCAAGACCTTACATCTATATTATCCACCTTTTCCAAAGGCATGACAAGTGTCCCCTTGTCCCTCTATATAAGACAAATCCTCATGATTTAAACCTCTGGGTCAGAATATGCTATACACCTATATATACAATGGTAGGGAGAGAAAGAAAAGGGTCTTTGACTTTTGTTCCTGTCTCTAAAACGGAGACTAATTAAAGGTCTTGCTCCCCACCTAAAAATTTGTTCCTTTTAAACTCTCTAGTAAGTTTCATTAAACTCAAATCTTAATAATTTAATAACAATTTTATTATATAAAGTCTCTATAATTCTTTATGTTTAAAGAATGGGATGGAAGAGGGAATGACCAGAGCAGTTTTTATAATAAATAGCAACTGCTTTTGCTAGGAAGATAAGGTTAAATCACATCAGCTAAACAAATAAGCAGATTTTCCCCATAGAAGATCCCTTATGACATACAACAAATGTTATTGATTCAGCATTTATGGAGTGAAGACCAGTCTACATCAGTAAAAAGTTCTAGTTTAGTTCCTTATGTAGTACAAAGTGTGTGTGTGATATTTTAAAACAATTGTTTCTATACAGATATTTTATGATAGAATCTATTTTACAGAACTGTAAACTTTTTTCCAATTTTTACATTTAGGATGAATAGCCAAAATTATACAATTAGGAACATCCGAGTTAATGAGGTTTTACTATATAAAAACTTCATATAACCACAAAAAAAGTAGTAAGGAATGGTTCTTAAATCATATAACAAATGTCACAAAAATGCTATTTTTATTTCAAAAGGAATTTAAAATGGCATTGCTGCACCACTTCAAATCTTACAAAAATCCAAGGTAAAAAGCTGTAGAGTGACTGAGTCTGTTATTTGAATGTTCCAGTGCAAAAAGGGAAAGCAAACAGTGCAGATAAAATTCTATAGACATGGACAGATAATTCTGCTACTTGGGCAAGTAAGGCCTTCAATGGAAAACTTTAAGAGTGACTAACCATTTGTAATTCTACCCTAACAAAATTTATCAATAGAATTTTACATTATGGCTTTCCACAATACTTACTTGCCAAGAACTTTACAATTTGTTAAAAATTTAGTAAGCCTTCTGAATCAAACAAAGAAAGCCAAACAAAATGAAAGAAGTTCGGAATCCACGACTCAATTCACCAATAAACATGTTGAAGTGAACATAGGCCCACTTAGTTTGTCAGATTCTGTCAGACAGACTGCCTCAGTACTAAACAAGAGAGGTATCAAAGTCTATGGTTTAAATGTTAAAGCTCTATGATACAACTACTTTCAGAAACACATCCTGCAGGTGGGATGGTGGAGCAGGTGAGGGGGTGGTGCCAGGCCACAGTAGGGTGCCAGGCAGGGCTGAGAGGCTGGGGGCATGAGCTGGGTCCCGATCTTGCAGGCCACCTCAAGAGACTCCACCCATGCACAAATTCATGCACCAGATCTCTAGTATTCAATACACAAAATACTGCTTATTTACCATTGGTGAACAAATCCATTAGATGAGTAAGAATGTCATTAAGCAATGCTACAAAATTGTTTGTTTGTTTTCAGTGAAGGTATTTTAGAAAAGAGAATCTGCAGGCCAAAAGATCTTTATGAATAAAATAAGCATGCAAACTGATACTATGGTTAATTTGCAACTTGATAAACTGTACATAATTAAATATAAATAAAGGTATAAGCTTTATTCTAGTAGATCTAGTAAATATACAGAATTCAACAAAATTTACATATCAAATAGTTAAATATCATAGAGCATCATAACAAACGATACTACAAATAGAATTTTCTCTAGATTAACAGAATCTAATAGTAACAGTATATTCCTTAAAAGAAAGGAAGAGCAGAAATCAAGTTATCAAGATAAATTTCTACATTATATAAATTTTACTTGTTACTATTTATAGTATTGATTAGGTGCCATGAGTTTTATTAGCAAATTATTTCTAGTTGAAGAAGAGCTATTTTTTCCTAATACAATTAAATAAAATTTAGACAAATACAACTGAGCAATGAAAGTAATATTTTTCAAACATGCTAGCCTAAAACCACTGAATTAGTATATTAACAATGTAAAAACTTCATACTTTCTTACCATAGCTAACAAAACAAAAAAATGCTATATGTCAGGTATTTTGGATTGCATATTTTTTAAAAGCAAAACTGATAAACCACTTTAATGTGGTTTAGCAGATTCAAGTATTACTATACCATCCATTTAACCATAAAAGAAACTGAGGAACCTAAAAGCAATTCATTACTTTGGAATACCATACCTAGTATGCTCTTAGATACAAAGACAATCCATAGTCCTAATTTCTTGTGTTTCTTTAATATTCTATTACCAAAGCATTTTCTATATACAATTCTAAAAACAAAAAAACAACAACAACAACAACAAAAAACTTCTAGGAATTCAAATGAGCAATTAATGAAAGAAGTTTCTTCTAGGTCTCCTTCTCCGATGAAAACTTTACAAGATATCATATGTTGTTCTAAAGAGTGGTCCAAAAAATTCAAAAGCCTTGTGCCTCATCCTAAATGCAAAATCTAGTAGCAGAATCAAGACACAACTTAATTCCAAAGTTTCACATCACAGTTTTTAAGAAGGTGTCTTCTATTGAGTCTAGATTATTCATATAAATTATTTTAGAATATTCACTGAAAGAAAATTCAAATGGAAGAAAGTTACCTTTTCATTCCATCTGTAAATTCAATAACTGAATTTTAACAGCTTTTGCTGCTATCAAGGAACTATTGCAATATTTAAAAAATATAAAAATTATAGCAGAAAAATTGTAGAAATCAGAAATCTAAGCCCTCAATTACACTGCCTGTCAGCATAGAGAATAGATGATTAAGATAATATGATCTTAATAGTTCAATTTAATCATAAAGATATGCCTCCAGTGTTCAAAACAAATGCATCTTCTCTGTTCATCAAAAATACTTCCAGTCATTTACTGAAGGAATCCAGCTTGAAATTGATAACTGTATATCATAGTGTTGAGATACGAGTCTTGGAGAAAAGTTCAATCTTCTAGAAAGCCAAAGAAGTAAATGGTGCTCATTGCCATTTTAATGAATCCAAAGAGAAGTTTGAAAGTTACTACTCTAAAGATAATCTTAAATCAGATGCAAGTGTTGCTTCAGTTTCTAGCACTATGAAGTTACTAGACTCTGCCTCATATTTTATCTTCACCTATTAATATTACCTTATTAGGGTTGAATATGACCCAGTTAGACTTCACTCCAGAGATTTCAGACAGAAAATGAGGCATCTGGGGTATTGCTCCTCCTAGATTAGATGAGAAGGAAAGGTATAGCTCGGTGTTGTTTGCTAACTATCTATATTGACCTTAGCTGAAAATAAAAAGCATTAGGCTCATTATCAAGATTTTATTTTGTTGGCTGATTTTTCTTTTTCTTTTTGTCCCAACTATTGGCTTTCAAATATTCACTTTAGCTTTCATAAGCAAGGTTACTCATGGAAAGGACTTCAATGTTTCCTCTAGGCATCTTCAAGTAAGAAAGTCTTTCATTTTCCAGTTCCAAGAGGGTGTATTGGTGAGGCAGATGATTTTCATGTGACAGCATGAAGCTCAGAGCATGACTTAAGCAAACGAAAAAAAATCTATTATGTTTGGAGTTGATGTTGCAGACTTGGAGAAGATAAATGCTTTGATTCACTTTTGGAAGTAGCAGACCTCTTGTCATGCCTATCTATTCAAATTCCTTTTGGTATTTGTTATTAAGCCCAAAGCCAAGCCTGAGTCAACACATGTATTTTATTATTCAATTTTTTAAAAAAGATACACAAATTTTCATAAAACTTATCTGAAAATTCCCCCATATTATTTTTAAAGCAATTTTCCCACACTCAATGCTTTTATAAAGAAGAAATCAAATACATGTAAATGATAATTCCTAAAACTTAAAAGGATGAATATTGATTGCTAAATAAACTATGTAAGCTAAACTTCCAATATGAATTTTTTTCTCTATAGCACCAAAATATCATAGCCTGAATCATAATTTTAGCAATCTTCAGAATTCAGAGCTGCTTAAAAACAGCTCCTCACCTCATTATTAACAGCAAGAAATAGTTGGCAATTAATAGACAGCTCTTCCAACTCATCTTTTCCATTTTTTTTTTTTTTCATGAAACTTCCTCAAGAATTCCTAAAATAGAATTGCAAGATAAGGCCTAAAATCCAATGAATTCTGATGAACTCTGTTTCTCTAAAATAAGGTTGTTTACATCAAGGCATGTGTCAGCAATGTTAGTCTCACTGATCAAGATAAACTGTTTCAAAGGACTACCAGCGATACCAACACAGTCAACTAAAGGATGCAAGGATGCCTTTCCAATTCCAAGGTCTCTTGCTTGCAGTAACTTCTAATTCAAGTGGTAAGCAAAAGCTTACTTTATCAATATCAATTGCAATTTTTAAAAAATTGTATCTTATAGTTGCCCCATAATTATCATAATCTGCTCCATTTAAATAAAATGGGGAAAAAATGATTCCATAAAAACATTACCAGTCAAATCTTCTGTTATTAGAAGAGGTCACTCCATAAACAATGTTTTCCTAGCTATTACTGGATGCTGCTTAACAAGTTATATTTTAAAACTAAAACACATCATACCAATTACACAGGAGGCTACAGTATCAGAGTGATAAGTGATATATGCATTCTGCAAAATCTGATAAATAAATCCATTCTTATTTAAAAGCATTATTCTGTTATTGTTAAAATAGTAAACATTATTAAGAGACAAAATTTTTTAATGAACACATCCATACCTTCACTTATCAGGTTCTCTGATGAAATCACACTTCCTGCAGGCAAGGGGCCAACTAAACTTGAGCCTTCCACAGCCTGCCTCTTCTCAAAACTAAACTCTGGCAGTCTTGGAGCCTGAGGTCTGGTTTTTCTTGCAGGATTCAAGAAAAAACAGTAGGCACACCGAAAAGCTGCAGAGAATTAAAAAAAATAAATAAACAAAACCACAAACCAAAGAAAACTCAAGGATAGTCAGATAACTCACAAGATTACTTTTGCAAATAGTCAAAGAACTCTTCAAAAGTTATTTATCCCTAGTGAAATTATATGTGGTTTTAGCAATATTATTGCAAGTGTTCTAACCAAAGCTAATTTTAAAGTATACTTTCTAATTATTATTAGAATATTAATTTTAGATTAGAAAAGATAAGTTATATAGCAGGTTAACTAATAATTGCAAAACAATATTAATAATGACCTAAGTGTATTATAGAAATTACATTTCTAGTCACCAGAGTCATTAGGTATTTTTAAACCCAGAACCTTCCTCATTTACCCAAGAAAGTGTAGTATATCATATATGAGAAACATAATTAATTTAGTACAAAGTTCTTTAATAGTGGCTATACATGAGAATCATCTGAAGAGCTTTAAAACCATGCTGATGCCCAGAACCCCACCCCATATCAATTAAAGCAGACTTTCTTGTAGATGGGCCCTGGGCTTCATACTTTTTAAAAGCTTTTCAGATGATTCTGATACACAGTGAAGTTTGAGAACCGCTGGCCTAGAGATTGTACATTGTTATGAGAAAAATCTCATTTGTCTTTCCTGCTTTGCTATGTTCTAAAATAAGGACAATAGCTTGAAAAATATATACAGAGACAGTACCAAAATTAAAATGACATTAGATGGGAGCAGGCATAGAATAAAAAATTAAGCATGAAATATTTAAATCTAACTGCCTAATAATTCTTACCAATGTATTCAAATTCTTCTTTCAATGCCATGCCATTATGAGAAAAACACTGCTGACATATAAGGGCATACCTATACCAAAAGGAAAAATATACTAATTACAAATGCAAACAAAGCCCATGGGAAAAGCTACTTTAGCCATCATAGCTAACTTATATTTTAACATAGCTAAGTATGTCATAGCAAACTATACAGATGTTCTTAGTAAACAATAAACAATACTGTTTAAACATAATAGTCAAAATTTCAACCATTTTAAAATATAATTTATGTATCAAATTAAAAATAAACTAAGCAATCAGTCAAATGAATACAACTTTTTTAAGTTTGCAGAAACATTTGGTAACAGAACACCTCAGTGTTTCCTAAAGTATCTGGGGATGATAGACTCAAAATATGTAGTCAGATAAGAATGGAAAAGATGGAACTTCTTAGGGATTCTCAATGAGAAGTTTTGTAGTAAAGAAATTAATTTTGTTTAGTTCAACCCAAAGATTAATTTCTCTACGCCATAATTCCTATACTTATCCTAGTTACACTTAAACATCTTCCTCACTTTCTATTTATAGACTCATTCTATTCTTTGTTTTGAATAACATATAATTTATTGTTAATTTTATCTAGCCCCTTTATTAAATTGATAACATTAACCAATAACCTTGTCAAATATCTACTCTACTATCCTAAAAAAAATTCTTAAGTCTATATTATGACAATTGCTATATCATAACTCTCTTCCTAAAATTATTATAAGGATCAAATAAATAATTGAAAGAACATTCTGAAAACTGTAAGTGCCAAATACATATAAATTATCCTCATGTTATTAAAATCATCACCATCACCAAGTCTAGCACTGATCTATAAAATTACACTTCTTTTCTTTTTTTTTTTTTTTAATATATTTTATTGATTTTTTACAGAGAGGAAGGGAAAGGGATAGAGAGCTAGAAACATTTTTGAGAGAGAAACATTGACCAGCTTCCCTGCATACCAGTGTACATGGCCTTGACTGGAATCGAACCTGGGACCTTTCAGTCTACAGACCAACGCTCTATCAACTGAGCCAAACCGGTTTGGCTAAAATTATATTTCTTAAAACCTATCAAGTTTTCACTAATTGTATGCTCTTCAATTTTAAAAGTTTTAGTGAAAAGAATCAATTTCTCTAAAAATAACTGTAGAGTAGTATTATAATATAGTACTGAAATACATATATTTCAGTATTTTACTTCCATACTTTATCTAAACTCCTACTGGGAAAAAACAAAAACACAAAACTGAATGCATACTCTTTTGCAGGGCTATGAAATAGTCCATTATGTTTTAAAATAAGGAAACAGGAGCTACAAAACTATAGAAATCTAGTGCATCTAGTGCATGCACACAAAACATACACACCATGACCAATAAACGTTTTCTTCATTTTCATTTTTTTTTTACCATCCTAGTAAACATTACCTGTTTTGTGGACCATCACCAACTAAATATTCAACAACTCTATCCAAAGCACTTCGTTCTCGGGGGAGAATGGGTCTAGCTAAAGGTGGACCTGGAGGATGAAGACCTGGTAAATAAATAAACACATAAAAATTATATGTATAAAATACATATAAATTTTAATTCAGTTTACTAAGAACTACCTATGCTTTTTAGAATTTAAATGATTTTAACAAAAATAACATTGAATATTATAAATCTCTGTAAATTATTTAACATATATAATTTACTAAGACATGAAATTATGTTAGGTTCTGTACAAACTAATTTTTAAAATGGCCAGATTCTTAAAAACACATGTAATAATAAATTACAGAATTCCACTTTGGACCATTATAGTCACAGGGGTCATATTTACCTTCCAAACTAAAATATGATGCAAAATATACGATGCAACAGTTTTAAAGACAATGGATATCAGGCAATGTAGGATAAAGATTTCTGACAGACAAAAAGCAAATAAGATGAACCCTACAATTGCCCCAGCTTGTTGTCTATAATATCAATAGAAAGAATTTCCAGGCAACAGCTCAGGGAGAGTAATCCCAGGTGAAGTAAACCCGTTCCCCTGAGATGAGATAAAGCTGGAACTTTGCGGAAGGCAAAGGAGCTTGAGTTCACAGGAAAGTCGAAGAGAATGCACAGAGCAAAGATTTACAGACCATTCAACAGAGTACTGACTGATACAAGCATATGAGGAAACTACCTGAGAAAACTGCTCCAAAGTATTTAAAGGTAAAGTAGCTCACACAGGGCCAAAAATATTGCATGTTCCCACCAGAGTGGAAAACTTCATAACTCACAGGTCAAGGTCACTGATCAAGTATTCAGAGGAGTTTTGTATAGGAATATAAAAATATCCCATATCCAAATAAGCAGAAAAATACAACCCATCATGAGAAAAATTAATCAAAAATGACCTTGAAATGACAGTGATAATAGGATTAGTAGACAAATATGTTAAGACACTTATGACTATATTCCATATGCTTCAGAATCTAGAGGAGACATTCACTGTTAAGTAGAGGCACAAACTTCTGCAGATAAAAACTACAATGTCTAGGATAAAAAATCCAGAGATGGGATGAATAACAGTTTGCATATTACAGAAAAAAATATTAGTAATTATGAAGATATAGCAATTGAAACCATATAAAACAAAGACTAAGAATATTTTTAAATGAAAAAATCATCAGTGAGCTACAGAACCTCAAGCAGTCTACTCTAACATGCATATGACTGGAGACCAGAAGTAGAGAAAAAGGGAAAAGAAAGTAATATTTGAATAAATAATGCACCAAAATTTTCCAACTTTGATGAAAACTATAAACCCATAGATCAAATATCAACAAAACTTAAGCACAAGAAGCATAATTTTGCAATAAGACACAACATATTCAAATTGTTTAAAACTAGTGATAAAGAGGACATCTTAAAAGCAGTCAGAAAAAGATACATTATGTATAGAAAACAGATATAGAAATGACAGCACATTTCTTATCAGAAAAATAAGCAAGTCAGAAGACAATTAAACAATATGTTAGAAATTCTGAGGGAAAATTATCGAATTAGAATTCCATATTAGTGAAAAAAGTCTTAAAAATTAAGGCAATGATGAAGACTTTTTCAGACATACAAACTGAAAAAATTCATCACTAGAAGAATTATAAGAAATGTTAAAAGAAGTCCCTTCAAACAGAAGGAAAATGACACCAGATGGAAAGAGGAATACCAGAAATGCTTACCATGTAGGTAGAAATACAAAACTTCTACTTTTAAATCTTTTAAAAGATAACTGATGGTATAAAGGAAAAAATTAATTTTTAAAAAATGTTTTTATTGATCTCAGAGAGAGGAAGCTAGAGGAAGAGACAGAAACATCTGAGAGAGGAACATTAATCAGTTGCCTTCTGCAAGTCTCCCCCCTACCAAGAATGGAAAAATGACCTCCTGCTCGATGCTCAACCAGAGCCATACTGGCTGGGCAGGAAAAAAATAATTTGTTGTGGGGTTTATAACATATGTAGAAACGAAATGTACGACAACACATTTAGCAGCACAAAGGCTAAGAAAAGAAAAATGCAAGTATACGGTTGTTAGAGTCTTAAACTATATATGAATTGGTACCCTATCATGTGTAAGTTGTGATATATCAAAGATATATACTGTAAACCCCAAAACATCTCATCGATATTTCTCTCTCTCCCTCTAGCTTCCTCTCTCTGAGATCAATAAAAACATATTTTTTTTCATTATTTTTTTCTTTATATCATTCAACTTGTATGTCTGAAAAAAGTCTTCATCTTTGTCTTCTTTTTTAAAAGACTTTTTTCACAAATATGGAATTATAATACTAAAATTACACACAAAAGCAATATAGCTAATAAGGCAACAAAATGTATAAAATGGAATCATGAAAAAAAATAATAATAATCCAGCCCAGCTAGTGTGGCTCAGTAGTTGAATGTAGACCTATGAACCAGGAGGTCAGGGTTCAATTCTCAGTCCCCGTAGGGGGGGTGTGCAGAAAGCAGCTGATCAATGATTTTTCTCATCACTGGATGTTTCTGTCTCTTTCTCCCTATGCCTTTCTCTCTGAAATCAATATAATTAAATTAATTTTTAAAAATACTAAAAATCCAAAAGAAAGCAGAATATAAGAAAGGTAGCAGAACAGATAGGACAAATAGGGGGAAAAATAGCACAATAGAACATTTAACTCAAACCTATACATACCAATTATTATATTAAATGTATGTGGCCTGAACATCCTCATTATGAGGCAAAGACTGACAGAATGAACAAGAAAGCAAGGACCAACATAAGCTACTTACAAAAAAAAAAAAAAAGACATTTTAAATATAAAGTCCAAATAAGTTAAAAGTAAATGGTAGAAAAACATATATACACATACACACACCAATGTTAACAACAATAAAAAGAAATCTATAGAAGTTGTATTACTACCTAACACAGTAGATTTTAGAACAAAAAATATTCTCAGGAATAAAAAAAGTAATTTCATAATCACAAAAAAGTCAATTCATCAAGTGGGCATAGCAATCCTAAATATATATGTGCATCATAATAGAGCTTTAAAACACATAAAGCAAAAATTATAGAACTATAAAAAACAACAACAAATATACAATTATAGTTGGAGATTTCAACAGCCTTCTCTCAATAGCTGGCAGGACAGCAAATCATATAGTGTTGATAAAGAACAACATTATCTACTACCAACTTGATCTAGTTGACATTTAATAGTCACTCTACCCAACAGGAACAGCATATAGTCATGCATTGCTTAATGACAGGGATATGTTCTGGAAAATGCAGCATTAGGCAATTGCATCATTGTGCAAATATCAAATTCACACTTATACAAACCTAGACAGTACATAACCTACTATACACCTAAGCCATCCTATATAATGAGAGGAATATGCTAATTATCCATTTACGCACTGAGGTGTAACAACCAACTGTATAATGACCAGATCACAGATCTGCAGGAGGGTGGGGCAGTGAACTATAAGCAGTTGGCCAAGAGCTACAGGAAGGGGCAAGGCAGCAGCAATTGAGGGGGGTGAAAGGGGGATGGGGGGAGCTACAGGAGGGCGGCAGCAACCTACTGGCACATGGATTCATGTGCAGGGCTACTAGTATAGTATTATTATCTCTTTCTATCTCTTTCTCCCTATGTCTCCCTGATTGTGCAGGGCTACTAGTATAGTATTATTATCTCTTTCTATCTCTTTCTCCCTATGTCTCCCAGGCTACAAACCTGTACAGCACATTACTGTACTGGACACTGTAAGTAATCATAACACAACTAGAGGCCCAGTGGATAAAATTCGTACATGGGGGGTGGGGGAGGGAGGTCTCTCAGCCCAGCCTGCATCCTCTCACAATCCGGGATCTCTCAGGGGATGTTGGGCCTAAACCAACTTAAAAGTAAGCAAATGATGCCAACATTATAACTATTAGTAAATAAAATTTAGGTTCTAGAAAAATTAGTATTACAAATCAAGTAATTTTTTTGACTTTCTCATAGAAGTTATTTGTTTACTTGTACTAACAACATTCAATCATTATCATAACAAAATAAACATTAATGCAGACACTTAAGTGTTAACTCCTATAAAATTTTTGACTTGAATAAGCATGCCAAATGAGATTCAGAAAGCATTTAAGCCAACTTAACTTTTGCTGGAATATTTTACTTCTACATGTTTAAAATGAAAATGTCCATAATGGAATCTGAATATATAAAACAACAGATTTCATAAATATATCTTAAAATCCTTACATACTTAGTAACTTTTAAAATAATGCATATTCATCTTCATACTATTAAGGATAACAGTAATTAATACAAACATCAAGTGCAATCATTGTAGGAATACTGGTCATTTTTACATAGCTTGGCAAATTATCAAGTACCTGCTGCTTATTAATTTTCAAACATATGGGTGCCCTGTGGTAATACACATTAAATTGATTCTCTTCCACAAATATGGCATAATGAAAAAAATGAATTATTAATCTTCTCTATAAGAAATCACTTAACTCATTCATATTTTTGGCAATGTTCAACATAAATAATACAGTCTTTTACACAGAAGCTAATTTAAAACTTTGGTAAAATGTTATATTGACATGATTATGAAATTTAGGCCATTATTCCTGCTAACCCTATTCTGAAATTTGCAATACAGTTTTTACTTTGTATAAGTTGTTAAACTTATATTTCTTTAAAACTAATTAAATATACAACTGTATATATTACATGCATTCTCACCCAAAACAGTTATTTTATTAAACAACTAAGAACTTTACACATTATGGGTATCTCAAATCAGTCAGATAACAATTGAAAGATAAATAATTTTCAATCAATTTCATTTTTCTCAATTTCACAAAATATATGGCTACCTTAAGGAACATAATTATATGTCAAGTTTAAAAGTATTTTTTCAATAACTGTTTTGAAAAATGTTTGTATATATTTCATTTATAGCCAGATTTCTTAATGTTTATAAATTAACAGTTTTCTAGTTTTCTAAAATGTTATGCTGCTTTTTTTGAAGGAAGAGCAGGAAAAACTATCTACTGTAATATTAACATTTAGATTGCTTATTGATTTTATTACATAAATGTCCTGAATACCTGATATCAACTACCGAATAGCCTCAAAAATCATTAAAAATTATGCTAGTAATTAGTCATAAAAATACCAAAATAATCTAAATTAGAATTAACCTGAAATAGTATAATTTACAATCAAAGTCAAGAACCTGACATGGAAATCTACATAAACTAATGTGACTTGCTAAAGCAATGAACTTTCAAGCCCCAATCACACCCCAAAATAAAATTGCAGGGTAATATAATACGTTACACTCCCAAAATGGGATCTTCCCTAGTGATCCTCCACACTAAAAAAGGAGAATATGCTCGATCAGTGTGGTTCAGTGATTGAGCAAAAACCTATGAAACAGGGGGTCAAGGTTCAATTCCCATCAGGACACATGCCAGCTTGCAGACTCATTCCCCAGTAGAGGGTGTGCAGGAGGCAGCCAATCGTTGCATTGATTTTTCTCTCAACATCAATGTTTCTATCTCTCTCTTCTGCTCCCTTCCTCTCTGAATCAATAAAAACATATTTTTTTTAAAAAGAGAGAATCCAAAGGAATGAAATAACAGTAAAGAAAATATGCTAATTTAATGGGACTTTATACTAAAGTATCTGTCACAAAATACTAAGGTTCTTTGGCTTAAAAAAAGAATACTTTAATACCAGTCCATATTAACAATAGTGGTATTATACACAATAATGGAATATTCTTCCTGAAATATGTTAATTGTTCTGTTTAAAAATATATGTGAAGGGTATGGCAAATCTATAAATATATTCCAAAAGTGTTCTCTTCTATCCCCATTTTAAATAAATCTGGAGCCATTCTAAAGGTGAATATAAAAAGATATGCTATACTGTTGACTACAGAATACTACAAAGTTTTATCGCCATTTAAACAAAGAAGCCATAACAGTTAAATGAGCTCAAGAAATAGATTTCAGTATCACACGGTGCCAGCTGTAAAGAGTTATGGCTAATTGAATATGGAACTCCTGCTTAATCAGATAACTGCTCTGCTATTTCCAAATGAAATGCCATTTCCATACTGTCTGAAAATGGCCCGTTTTATTGGTAACCAGAGAAAACAATATAAACTGTAAATAACATTAAGTGCTCTGTTTACCCATTCCAGGCACAGAAGTAGCAGGGGATCCAAGACGTCTTGGTAACGCATTTGATGATAGGGCTGGAGTAACAGTTCTTTCTGGGGGCCCACCAGGGGCTGAAGTGTCCTTTGTTGGACCAGGAGAAACTGGAACTTGTGGAGGAGGGCCCTGGCTAGACCTTACTGGTGTTGAAGAAAGATTTCTTTGAGCTGCAGTTCGCTGACGAATCTCTGAGAAAAAGAATAAAAAGTATAAATCACATTAATATCCAATATACCACATTAGCCAATACCACAAGTATTCTTTACATTTATTTTTGTGACAGCAAAAGGCATCTGTAGGGCCAAAACTGCTTATAATAAGAAATCTATAAAATGTAACATTGAAAACTGACTAACAAAGTACTCCATTTCTGAACCTACGAAGTCAACTGCATATATTTACACAAGCCTTGATCTCAATCCATCTACTAATATCACTTTTCAAAATAAATTCAAGTAAAATAAAATCATCACCCACTGTGTTGTGTCTTTTACAGAGTAATCCTTACTAATTTATAATAAAGGAAAGTTAAAAAAAAAAAAAAAAAAAAAAAAAGGAAAGTTTATCAGAATTTAGTGAAAATTGCAAGTTTTTCAAGATAAAAACAATGGTAACTCTAAGAAATGAGTGAATAAATATATTCTGGTACTATCAAATAATTTATGAGTTAATTAATAGTCATAGAAATGTTGCAAAAGTATTCTTTACTATTAGGTGTCATGCCTATTCTCCTTTACACTACTGCTATTTTCTTAGTAAATTTCTTTTTGCCAATACATTCGATAAAAAAAACTTCCTACTTAGCATAAATAATGTATCACTATAAATAAATCTTATATTTAGTTGCAGAAATTAAAAGATTTCTGTAATGGGTTAGCAAATGTGCCATAACCAGGCTGCTGCCTCTTTTTGTAGTTTTACTGAAACACAATAATGCTCTTTTGTTTACATACTGTCAATAGCTGCTTTAAAGAGCTGAGTAGTTGTAACAGAGACCATATGGCTCTCAAAGCCGTCCTCTCCTATATAATAAAAGGCTAATATGCAAATTAACTGAATAGTGGACCGACTGGTCCCTGTGATGAGCACTGACTACCAGGGGCCAGGAGCTCAACACAGGAGCTGCCCCCTAGTGGTCAGTGCACTCCCACAGGGGGAGCACCCCTCAGCCAGAAGCCAGGCTCATGGCTGGCTGGTGAGCACAGCAGTGGTGGTGGGAGCCTCTCACCTTTCTGCAGCAGCACTAAGGATGTCTGACTGTCAGCTCAGGCCCACTGGAATGGGCCTAAGCTATCGTTTGGACATTCCCTGAGGGCTCCCAGACTGCGAGAGGGTGCAGGCCAGGCTGAGGGACCCCCCCTCAAGTACATGAATTTCATGCACTGGACCTCTAGTTTATTATACTTACTATCTGGCCTTCTACACAAAGTTTTATGATCCCCCTAACTCGGTAGCATAAAATTCAATTCTATCCCCATTCCCACCAATATCTTACTTGAATGCTGATGGTAACATCTCAAGTAAAGAAGAACGTATAAATTTTTAATTCTACATATCACATAAAGTTGTTATAAATCTCAAATTAGGCTGAAACTAAAGAAGTTAAATTTTAATTGGCATTATTGGTAAAAATGCACACTCCCACAAGCAAAATACTTTATTTAGATTTGGACTTTGACAGTTAAAGATTTTCATGAAAAGTTAATTGCAATCAAGAGTACAGCTCTAGCATCAAATTTCAGTTTACTACAATTAACTCTACTAATTAAGAACCTGGGCCCTCTGGTAACAAAGGTTTGGTTAGAATACTGGCTGTTATTACTTTTTCTCAGATGGATTCTTACCTCACAAAGTTATTATGAAGATTAAAAAAGATAATATCTGTAAATTAATAGCTCATACTTATTGGATTACATACTATTTCAGATAACAGTGTTTTCATGCAATTAACTATTTTCAAATGACCAGTTAACTATAATTATTGGAGTCAACTAATTTTACATTGATTCTTAATATAGTCTCTAATCCAGCCCCTACAGTAATGAATTATAAGCATGTCATCATTATATAAATAGAACCATCTTTATATTTGGCTATTTTCCATGCAATTTACATAGAAAGTTTCAGATTTTACCTGAATTTACTGTATCCTAATATCTCCTGCAAATTATTTGATCACTTAATAATTACAAGGAATTCACAAGGGACACCTTAAAAGATAGTTACACATTAGGAAAGCCATTAAATGCTACAAAAGGTACTGAGATCAATAAACTCATATTAAGGTTTGTTCATTTAAATTAATTTTCAAAACAAGGCATCAAATATTATAAATTATTTTTAGCTAATTTTCAGATAAAAACACAACTTAAAAAATGACATTTCTTCCAGATAAAGTTTAACATTTATTAGGTTATATTAAAAGTAGCTATTAGCTTTTTTCCTTCTTGGAGACCTAAGGCTGCTTCCTCTGAATGTGCATTTACCCTGTGAAAATTAACCAAAGCACATTTTTAATATCACTCATGTGCTACTAAAAGGTAAGGTTCATAACTAACTGGTAAGCAAAGAATACCATGTTTAACATTCCATAAAAGAAAATTAGCATAATTGTTTATAAATTTAAAAATAGGCAGACAATGGGGAAGAAATGATATACAAGAGTCAGGAAAGGGAGAAAATAGTATCATCATTTAAAAAAAAAAAGCAGATAATAAAGACAGTATAGTGATTACTAGAGGGAAAAGGGAGGGAAAAGAGAATATAGGGGGATAAATGCTGAGGGAAGGAGACTGAACTTTGGGTGGTGAACACACAATACAATATGTAGATGATGTATTATAGAATTGTACAACTGAAACCTATATAATTTTATTAACCTATGTCATCCCAATTCAGTAAGAGGTAAATGTCAATCGTTAAAAATAGCTAGTGATACAATCTAAAACAACACTTGCTAAAGTGTTATGAAATATTCTGGTAAGGTTTGACTTAAAATACCTAAGCTATTCCCTAGTCAGTATGGCTCAGTTGGTTGGAATGTCATCCCATACAGCAAAATGTGGCGGGCTCAATTCCTGGTCAGGGCACATACCCAGGTTGCAAGTTCAATCCCGGTTGGGATGCATACAAAAGGCAGCCAAGCAATGTTTCTCTCACTGATGTATCTCTCTCTCTCTCTCTCTCTCTCTCTCTCCCCCCCCCCCCGCTCACACTGATATTTCTGTCTATGTCTCTCTCTCTCATCAATTTTAAATAATAAAATGTCTAAGATTTCTCAACTTTTAGCCACTCACAAATGCCTTGTGTTATTACTAAGCCAAAAAGTTTCTAGTACACAAAAAAGTAGTGATTGGTTATATTAAATATTTCCTACATTTAAATATAAAGTAGCATCCCAAAAAAAGATTTACCAAGCATTCCACCTCAATCTGGCATCTTATCTAATAAAAGAGTAATATGCAAACTGACCATACCTCTGCTACATCCACAAGCCACACCTACCAGCCAATCAGAGCGAGTATATAAATTAACCCCAAACAGGATGGCTGCAGCCACAGAGAGCAGAAGGAAGGCTTGGGTTTCCCAGGCAATGGAAGAAGCCAAGCTTTCAGCCTGCCCTTGCTGGCCTAAGCCTCCACTCAAGGATACAAAGTTTCAATTATAGAAGGTAAACAAATCCAAACAGAAAAGGCAGCAGCCATGAAGTGAGCAGGCGGCTTGGCTCCACTCCAGGCTACAAAGTTTCAACTGTAGAAGGTAATAAATACCACATACCAGGGCCTCTGCTTAGGTCGCAGGGGGGCGTGGCTGGCCTGCAAACCACCACAGGCCCCTCTCCCAGGCCACCCCACACCCCAAGAGAACTCCCACCCTGATCCAGGACACCCTTCTGGGCATACCAGCTGGCCCTACTCATGCACCAGGTGTCTATCCTATCTAATAAAAGAGTAATATGCAGATTGACCATCACTCCAAAACACAAGATGGCTGCCCCATGTGGTCAAAGATCCTGCCCCCATGTGGACTCAAGATGGCCACCATAAGATGGCCAGCAGGGGCGGGCAGTTGGGAGGGACTAGGCCTGCAAGGGAGGGCAGTTGGGGGTGATCAACCCTGCAGGGGAGGGCAGTTAGGGGTGACCAGGCTGGCAGAGGAGGGAAGTTGAGGGCGACCAGGTCTGCAGGGAAGGGCAGTTGGGAGGGGGACCCAGTTAGGGCAAAAAGGCTGGCAGGGGAGCAGTTAGGCATCAATCAGGCTGGCAGGGGAGTGGTTAGGGGGTGATTAGGCTGGCAGGCAGAAAAGGTTAGGGGCAATCAGGAGGGCAGGCAGGCAAGCAGTTGGGAGCCAGAAGTCCTGGATTATGAGAGGGATGTTCGACTGCCCATTTAGGCCCGGGA
Source organism: Pipistrellus hanaki (assembly GCF_964339955.1). Lineage (NCBI taxonomy): Eukaryota > Metazoa > Chordata > Mammalia > Chiroptera > Vespertilionidae > Pipistrellus > Pipistrellus hanaki. The sequence continues at coordinate 48,466,508 of NC_140510.1, forward strand.
TTCTACTAGGATCGGGCCTAAACGGGCAGTCAGACATCTCTCGAGGGGTCCCATATTGGAGAAGGTGCAGGCTGGGCTGAGGGACAACATCCCTTCCCCTCCTCCCCCGTGCACTAATTTCATGCACCAGGCCTCTAGTATACATGTAATTCCTTTAAATAACCAAAATAATAAAGAATGTGCATATGACATCTCTTCCTTTTACTTTCAAATTTTTCTAAAGCCTACATTCACTATATCATCTTCAAATCCTATTCATACCAAGATCCTTTAAATATAGCTTCTATCCTACTTCTCTATTGAAATTATTTTCTCAATAGGTTGATGGCTTTTTATTAACAAAAATGACTCCAAAATCTTTCTTCCCGTTAAGGAAAAGCTTTTTGAAAAAAGAAAAACTTCCCCAACATTTCACTCCTCAACACAATACAATCGGATTTTTGTGCTACTTCATAGTTTCCACAGTATCACTCACCACTTAAAGTACTATTGTTTTGGTCATATCACCATTATTGTCATTAGCGTAGCTGCTCTTTAACAATCCCTACTATCTGCTAGGAACTATACCAGGTGCTTATTGTGAGTTTACTAAACCTATCTAATAACGGGGATATGCTAATTGACCGAAACTGGCAGTCGGACATCCATCTCACAATCCTGGACCACTGGCTCCTAATTGCTCACCTGCCTGCCTGCCTCGTCACCCCTAACTGCCTCCCCCGACAACCTGATCACCCCTCACTACCTCTGCGTGCCATTCTGATTAACCCTAACTGCCCCCATTGCTGGCCTGGTTGCCCCTAACTGCCCCCCCCCCCCGACTGCCGACCTGGTCACCCCCAACTGCCCCCCCTACTGGCCTGGTCACCCCCAAAACATAAAATTTGCTATTTTATAAGGTGTTTTCCAGATTTCCTTAATCAAATGTATATCCTCCCCAAAAAACAGCAAAATATAAAGTGCCATTCCATTTGCTCTCAAAAAAGATTAATGATTTATACTTTAATCTTCCCTATATGCCACAAAGTAAGTAAACTCTAAACTCTTACTTAAATAAGAAGTTGTAATCTATTTGCTAGAGCCATTAAATTTTTCTGCAATACTTATTGATTTCAAATTTACCTGTGGCAGGATACAATTGACTTTTCTTTTGTTAATTTCATTAAGAGAAATGTAGTGCTATACACACAGGTAAAGAGAATGTAGAGGTGACTCCCTTTTTGAAACAAATATATTGTAGAAGGGTCTGTTAAGAACTTATTTTAGCTACAGATGGCATCCTCCAATATTCTTATCAGCCTCTCTACTTCAGTCATTCACTCCTATCTATGGTCACCATCTAGTCCTATATCCTAGTCATTAAGAATAACTGCACTCCTCTCAAGTTCAATCATCCCACTCTCAAAACACTTAGCTTTCCAGCTATTTTGTAAAGGGTCAGACAGTAAACATTTTATACTCTGTTGACCATATGTGGTTTCTATTGCATAGCTTGTTCTTATTTATTTTTTAGAACATTTTAAAAATAAAAAACCAATTCTAAGCTCAAGAGACATAAAAAAGAGATTTGGGCCCAGATTTGCAGGCTGTAGTTTGAGAACCTTATTTTAATACTACCAATACCTCTGACTGTCCATTATTCCCCTCTCATTGTCCTTATTTCCCTCATGTTCACCTTAGATTTCATAATACAGTATTATAATCCTTCCCTTTTTGAACACAACTTCACTTCCCTGCCCCTTTATCACTTTATCCAATCCATTAGGCAAAATCTTACTCCTGGTTAAAGCCAACTCTCTGCCTACTCCATGCCTGGTAACATACAGCTAAACACAACTAGAAAAGACACATGCTTTAAATGGATGACCATCAACTTCAAGTAGATGTTAGTGTCCTCCGGCATTCCTATATTTTCCTAACCTATTTACTCTCATACTCTGCTGGAGAATTATTTTATACCTTCTCTTCATAACTCCAACATCTTCCTTATCCATGCATTCTCATTAAGAAAACAGGTGAAACACAAATGGTTCTGCCTCCAGCTACCTATTTTTCCACTCCCTTTTACTCAAAATAATTGTTTGTTCAATTGTCTCCAACTTCTCTTCTCCCTTACTTTCTTAAACCCACACTAATCAGGCTTTTGCCCCCATTCTTCAAGGTCACCAAAGAACTCAACATTACTAAAAATCAATGGTTAATTATTGACCCTCAATTTGTTTGGCAGTAGTTTTTGTAACAGATGACCACTACCTTAAAACACTCAATTATTATCCAGGACTCCACCTCTCCTGGGTTTCCTATCTTACTGACCACCTCTTTTCAGTTTCTTTTTCTAGTTCATCTTCATTATTCCCAACAGCTGAATGTTAGCATACCCTAGGGTGGCCTTAGTCCTTTTCTTTCTCCACATTTAACATCGGTAGTAATCACATCCAGTCTCATGGTTTTAATACCATCCACATACTAGTGACACCCAAATTGTATCTCCAGCCCAGATAATTCCTGTTTGCCAGACTCATACTCAACTGTTTCCTTAATATCGCCACTTGGATGTCTAACAGGCATTTCAAACATATAGGTCCAAAATTAACTCTATTCTTTATCACCTCAACTCTAAAAAGCAGTTAATTACATAGACCTAGTAGAGCCAGGAATACTGGAACAATACACTCCAGAATAAATCTTCTTAAAGATTATCAGCTTCTTAAAGTAAAAAACCATATTATAATCATCTGTTTATTCTCCATGGTGCTTGCACATAAGTTATTTAATACATTCTTTTAAATGAACCCTTCATTTATATGTAGCTAAATGTTAATTCTCCAGAAAATATTTGAAAGCAGAATATTCTAAAGCAGAGAGACCACCAACAATAAGTTTTATTGTTGTTGTTTTTAGCAATGGTTTTTCTATAATTATGACACGACATCAGAAGGAAAAAATGTATTTAAATATCAAAGCTTCTAAGCAAAGGTAAGTTTAGCTTCTTGAAGAAACTTATGTTGCCTAAATATTAATAAATATTTAAGAATGTCAGGAAAGGGAATCATATATCTGTATTAGAGTGAAAAGGTCATATTTTTCTTTAAATAACTGCTAGCAACAGATTTTTTAAACAGCTGTAAAATATCACATTTTAAAAATATATTCACTAAGATTACTTAAAAAGTATTTTTGAAAAGTTAGTCCCAGTTATACAAAATATTGTATAAATACAGAAACATAGCCTAGACAAAAAAAAAAAAAAAAAGTTTTTTATAATTATTAGGAAAAAGTTTAAATTTAAGTAGAAAATTTAAACTGATTATGGAAGTAAGAGTTTCATTGAAAGTATTGATGCCTATTTATCTTAATCATATGTAAGCTTTTACATTTATCAAAAGAGCAAGCTAATGTTTCTAAAAACTAAAATCCTGTTTATGGAATTATGGGAGAGGATGGGATTCTTCCCAATTAGAAAACTTAAAACTATTATAGCTTATTTAGAATACGGAGTCTTTGGAGACATTTATAAAAGAATTGACTTCTCAAAGTTCTATATGTCATCCCAACTTTATAATCAGACTACAATTCTGATGATTTATAAGAATAAATGTTAAAAATTTTTAAATAGCACAGTCTATATTGCAACAAAATCCTTACAAACTATATTATTTTATTCTAGACAAGAGAACAAAGAGAAAGCCAATGCAAACTCAAAATATCTTTTACATGGCAGTCTTGGGAAAACTTTATGTAACCACTTAAAATAACGACTTTTAAAGTTTACGTAATAATTAATAACAAAATTGTGATGATTTCACTAATAATTTGGCAATATAACCTCCAAAAGAGTTAATGTTATTAAGTAGCAGTAATTCAATTTTTCCTCATTTCTAAATTATTTTCTCTTCCTAAATAAAAGTGCTATTTCAGAAGAAACTTCAAATTTGACAAAAATCTTCATTAAACTTAATCTCAAAAAATAATAAAAATGTAAAAATTTTCTTAAAAATAGATGTTCCAAGAAATCCTTACTTAGAAGAGAAAAAATAATTTTAAAATATTGTTTAAATTACTTAGATTTTAAAAATTAAACCAACTGTATATTTAATCTGAATAGAAAACATCTTTATTTGTCAACATAATCCTATAAAATCAAAATGAGATAAACATATTGCCATCATTCCAGGTCATACCCCAAATTACCAAATAAAAATTAACAAAAAAGCATTCTACATAAGTTTTTATACACCTCTAACACATTTTTAACTCACTTGGGGAAATATGGGTCTTTCCAACAGCAGCAGCAGTTTCTACAAAGTTATTTACCTTGTCCAGGTCTTGCAGTTACATCTGGTCCAGCAGATGGCGGCTCAAACTCCTGTCAATTGCAATAATGTTATTACAGTGATCTATTACAATGTGCAGTTTATAATAAAATAGTAGTGGTATCACATCCTTACCTTTGCTTTCTTTGAATCTGGATCAAACCTTTCAAGAATTAATTTAGCTGTTTTATAAGTTTCTTTTTCCATGACTTCTTCAAGCTGCAAACAAAAATTTCCATAAATTCCACATTTTAAAACACACACAACTTATTTTATAAGTCCCATTCAAAAAGTATTCAAGTATAGGCTTAAAATAAACAGCACATAATATATCCAGATAGCATGAAAGACTTCCTACATACAAATAATTAAAATCCAGATTTTAAAATGACTTCTAACCTCTAATATGTTACTTGTATTTAACAGTTTTACTGCAAGGAAATACCAAATATTGCTAATTGTTTACATATAATGAGGAGAATAATTACATGCACCAACTTCAATAATGGAATGTGCAAAAATCTATCAGCCATCATTATTGGAAGTTATTAGACATGACAAGCAAATGACAGGCAATTCCTTAGATTTATTTCCTCATAGCACTTAATGCTATTAATTTAAAGAAGGTCGTTAGCCAAGAGCTTTACAAAATAAAATCTCTGTGCCAATTAACTGCTGTCAGCATCGATTTTAGATTATTTATTAGCAGAAGCAATTAGCTTGCTGCAAATGCAGTGAACACTCACTAAACTGGGAGAACAGCCATGGAATTTGCTCAAATTACTTTAAAAGCTAAAGCTCCCTGTTTTTATACTTAGAATCAAATAACTTTAAAGAGAAAAAAAAAAACATGAACATACTAATAATTAAAGTTAAAATTTTACTGAGTTCTATGCTCACACTAGAGAATTTAATTAAAATACTTCATTATTATAGCATTTATTTACAATGCACTCAAGTCACTTTATGGGTTAATACTGGGTTTAATTTTAAAGTAATTACTAGTAAAGTATCATTTTAGCAGTTATGGCCCAATATCAAAAAAAATTTAAGTTTAGTACAAGACAGTCAAGTTATAACAAATAGCTAATGTGTGGAATAAAACGCTCTTGCAAACATTGGAACTGGACCTTTTCCTTCTCAATGACCACTGATAGCACCTTGGATTCATTAAATGTCATATCCCAAAGGACTTTTATTTTAATATGCAACACAGAACACACATACCAAATTAAAAAATACAGTTAAAAATATGTTGCCAGAATAGTAATTAATAGATTCCTCATGAAAAACTCAATTTAACATTTAAGCAGCTAAGTGCTTAGATGAATGATTTATTAACCTAGATTTAGTGAAACTAAAACATTTTCCTATTTCAAAATTATAATAAATTCTCAAAGCAGGGAAATTTAATCTTCTGATGTAAGGAAAGTATCACTTTAGAGTTGGGGAAAAGTTGGTAGTGAAGTTAGAGAAAGGATATATGATAGAATATATCCCCAAATAAACATAATCTATATAGGATATCAAATAACTGAATCCCTGATCTCCACAAATTAATTTTTGAAGTTTTAGACAAGTGTTGTAGCAACAGAACTTTATATAGTGATAGAAATTATTTATATATAGATAACTACCAATGAAACTGAAGCAGTAATCAAAAATCGTCCAGCAAACAAAAGCTCTATTTCAGAAAGCTTTATAGGAGAGTTCTATCAAACATTCAAAGAAGAACTAAAACCTATCTCCTCAGACTATCCCAAAAAATTCAAGAGGAAGGCACACTTCCAATCTCTTTCTATGAAGTCAGCATTACCCTAATTCCAAAACCATATAAAGACCACAAAGAAAGAGAACTACAGGCCAATATCCCTCATGAACACAGTTACTAAAATCCTCAACAAAATTCTGGAAAATCGGATCTAGCATCACATTAGAAAGATCTTACATTATGACCAAGTGGAGTTTATTCCGGGGATGCAAGGCTGGTACAATATCCGCAAATCAATAAATGTGACACATCAAATTGAGAAACAAAAGTCACATAATCATGTCAATCGATGCAGAAAAACACCCTTGACAAAATCTAACACCCTTTCTTGATAAAAACTCTCAGCAAAGTGGGAATAGAGGGATCATACCTCAACATAATAAAAGCCTTATGTGACAAATCTACAGCCAACATCATACTCAATGGGCAAAAACAAAAAGCATTTCCCCTAAGAACAGGAACAAGACAGGGATGCCCACTTTCACCACTCTTGTTAGACATAGTACTGGAAGTGCTAGCTATAGCGATCAGACAAAAAGAAGAAATAAAGGGCATCCAAATTAGAAAAGAAGTAAAATTATCGTTATTCACAGATGACATAATATTGTACATAGAAAACCCTAAAGACTCCATCAAAAAACTACTAAATTTAATAAATGAATTCAGCAATGTAGCAGGATACAAAATTAACACCCAGAAATCTATTGTTTTTTTAATACAGCAATAATGAACTCACAGAAAGAGCAACTAAAAAAAAAAAACACAATTCCATTTACTACTGCACACACAAAAAAAAAATTTAAGATACCTAGGAATAAACTTAACTAAGGAGGTAAAAAAAACCTATAAGTGGAAAACTACAGGACACTGAAAAAAGAGATAAACAAATGGAAGAACATATCGTGTTCATAAACTGGTAGAATCAACATCATTAAAATGTCCATACTACCAAAGCAACTTATAGATTCAATGCAATCCTCATTAAAATACCAACAGCATATTTCACAGACCAAGAACAAACTCTCCAAAAATTCATCTGGAATAAAAAAAGACCCGGAATAGCAACAGCAATCCTGAGAAAGAGAAACAAAGTTGGAGGGATCACAATACCAGATATCAAGCTATATTACAAAGCCACTGTTCTCAAAACTGCCTGGTACTGGCAGAAGAACAGACATAACAGAGAACCCAGAAATCAACCCAAGCTATTATGCTCAATTAATATTTGACGTAGGAGGCAAGAGCATACAATGGAGTCAAGACAGTCTTTTCAATAAGTGGTGCTGGTAAAATTAGTCAGATACATGCAAAAAAATGAAACTAGATCACCAACTTACACCTTACACAAAAACAAACTCAAAATGTCTAAAGGACTTAAATGTAAGACGGGAAACCATAAAAATCCTACAAGACTCCATAGGCAGCAAAATAGCAGACATATGTCATAGCAATATCTTCAGAGACACAATTCCTAGGGCAATGGAGACTAAGGAGAAAATAAACAAACTTTGAAGTCTAAAGAATTGGGTCCAAAGCACATCTCCATTCTTCATCATCTAGAAAGATTTTAAGCAAGTGTGTTTCCTAAAAGGAAACACTAACAAAAAATAAATGTCAAAAACATTTTAATTTTGAGCCTGGCTAGTGTCACTCAGTGGTTGAGCTTCAACTCACTGAACCAGGAGGTCACTATTCCATTCCTGGGTACATGCCCAGGGTACATGCCTGGGCTGAAGGCTCGATCCCCAGTAGGGGGTGTGCAGGAGGCAGCCAATGAATGATACTCTCATCATTGATGTTTCTATCTCTCTCTTCCTCTCCCTTCCTCTCTCTGAAATCAATTTAAAGATTTAAAAATGGAGGATTAAACTTTAAAATTTATTTTTAATTTTGAAAGATGATTTCACACATATTTGATATTTAAGTTATCATTGAAATAAAATTTTAAAATATACAAATTATTGTCTTAGACAATATTCTTGACTTCTGTTTCATGACAAATATCCCAAATGTAGAAAATTTTCTTTCATTTTGCATTGGCTTAGGTCAAATTATTAAGAATGTGATGAAAGGTATTCAGAGCATTAGGATACATGTTGTAACATTAAACTCATCTTTTTACAACAATGAAAATATTGTCTGTTTACCCTGACTTGGGTTTTGCTGTTGATATCAATATTGTATTGACTAATTCAGATTTTACAACATTTTCTGATTTCATATAGGAGTATTTCACAATAATAGTCACAACTTTTCTCTCTCTGCACTTTTTTGTTAAAGTATTTACAGAGATCTGTAGCCTATGATGAATATTCAAACACTGCAAAATGCCAGCAAACATTATTGGACAATATAAAAATGTAATATTTGAAACATTACACAGAATCACATGCTGAAATTGCCAATTTAAGGACATCCTTTATTTCCAAAATACTAGATTTATAAGCTTACTAATATTTATTTATGAGAACAACTCACCATTAATAAGACAGGACCATAAAACATAGTTAAAACATGGCCACAAGAGCAAGACTAATTAAATTGTTCCACTTCTCTTGTATATGGTCCTGTTTCCAGAAACGTCCACATTAACTTACAGCTCAGAATGTAAGCATTTCTTGCTCTTGTTTTCAAGTGACATTAGTGGATTCTTTTGAACCAGTAATATTTGTAGCTGAGAATTATAACACTTCTTTCCATGTTTCCAATTTCTCAACTCATTTTTTTTAGGATTTGGTAAATTTCCTGAGAAATGCCAGAAAGAAGTTACCACATGCTATCTTGGAAAACACATGGCATTTTCATGAAGCCATTTAAAGAGTTCATTTTGACTCATGTGTTCTATCTTGCTTTTGAATTGTTTTGATAGGATGCTCATGGATGCAGAGGGATTATATACTGAACAATGATTTTTTTTTTTTAATTTAAAGACCACAAAATATGTGAGTGGCAAAATATACACATCCAGACTTGGCAGTTTTTTTAGATAACTGAAGATTAATTCCTAGCTTTATTTACATTAAGTTCTTAGATTTAAAACACTATTAAGATGTTACTCATTTTTCTTTCTAAGTAATTTAACTTTTTAGTAATTTAACTTTTTAATCAATTGATAATTCACGATCATTGTTAAAAATTATACTTTTACAAATTACACATTACATTAAAAATCTAATCATATTAAAGAGATGCATCCCTAAGAAAACCACCTATAATAAAATATCAAGTAGTAAATATAGTATATTAATTTTGTTAATAAAAGAGGTTAATAATTTTAAACTGATAGTCATTTTCCTGCAGACATTTAAACAATAAAAGTATTTTTAAAGCTATAGATGTAGAGTGGAAACTTCAACATCAATGAACAAGACCAGTTTGATTATTTAGCTTTTGCTCAAACTAATGTCCCTTCTTTTTCTTCTCAGAACCAGCACAATCATTAGCTAGCCCTGGCCTACTACTATTTCACCCTTAACAAGCCTATTGTTCTAAACAAAGTGTAAAGCTACTCAAACAAAGCAGCTTTGTTAAGTGCTCCAGCAACAAAGGCCAGAGACTAGTTCCCAGTAGCAACAGTATCATTACCAGCAACATTCAAGTCAATGTAAATCGTGGTCCCTAATTAATAAAGTGAGTTACAACAGCCAACTTATTTTTCTAATAAAATAAGTTACAACAGCCAACTTGTTTTCTTTAATCATACTATAAGAAAAATGCCATACTGAACTATTGTTAATACTAATGCTTCATAATCCATTTCAATATTCAACTATTGAACCCTGAAATGAATTTTCCTATTGTCACACCTAAATGAAGCACCTTTTATGCTGTGAGTCCTTCAATGGCTATTAAAGAATTAGTAAATAGCTTGCCTTGCCCTTTCATAGAATTTTCCAAGTTTGCTCCAAGATTCTGTTTTCCAGTGATGTGATGCCACTACTATGGGAATTGTTTCCCATCATTTGGAATTTTTTATTTTCTTCTGTGTTTTTTTCTCTTTTTTTCTTTTGTCTTCCTACTCTTTTCTACTTTAACCAATACTTCTCCATTTTAGTACATACAGGGCTTGGCTCTGACCACTACAACCCACTCTGCCCACCACAACCCGCTCCTTTTTATCATATCAGAAAACTATATCAATCATATCACAACTTCTAATTACTGAGAACCATCAGTATTTCCTCACTTTGGTTTTTTTCTCAATTAAAGATTACATTCAATACTAGAGGCCCAGTGCATGAAATTCGTACATGGGGGTGGATATGAATCCCCCATGCCCTTCTTTCTGCTCTCTGCCTGCCTCCACCATGCACCATGTGAAGGAAAGCCCAATGCCCTGCAGTGTGATGTGTCTGCCAGGCCTGGGGGCTTCGCCAACACAGTAAGGAAGCACCCATGCCCTATTGTCCTGGCTCTGTCTGTGGGGCCTCGAGGTGTTCCCGCTGCCACCTTGCTAAGGAAGCCCCCAAGCCCTGCTGTCTGGGATTTGTCTGCCATGTCTGGGGACTTCCCCACCACTGCAGCACTAAGGAAACCTCCATGCCCTGCTGTCTGGGCTCTGACTGCTGGGCCTGGGGGTGCTCCCGTCGCCACCACCACGCTAAGGAAGTCCCCAAGCCCTGCTGCCCTGACTCTGTTTACCAGGCCTGGGGCTTCCTCCACCATCACCCTGCAAATGAAGCCTCCATGTCCTTCTGTCTGGGCTCTGACTGCCGGGCTTAGCGGGGCTCCCATCACCGCTGCCACGCTAAGGAAGTCCCCAAGCCCTGCTGCCCTGACTCTGTTTGCCAGGACTGGGGCTTCCTCCATCATCACCCTGCACACGAAACCTCCATGCCCCGCTGTTCGGGCTCTGTTTGCTGAGCCTGGGGCTTCCCTGCTGCTGCTGCACTAAGGAAGCCTCCATGCCCTGCTGTCCGGGTTCTTTCTGCCATGTCTGAGGGCAGATCAAGCCTCACTACTTGGTCCCCCCAACCCTGGCGGGGCTGACAGGCCCAGACACTACAGCAGTGGTGGAGCTGGGAGGCTGGATCTGCCTCCTCTGAAGGCAGATCCAGCCTCGCTGCTCCTGCAGACAGGCCAGACACTCTAGGAGCGGGGCAGAAGGGACTGGGCACCACCGTCTTGTGGCTATGGGGGCCGCCATGTTTGTCTTGGGAATGATGGTAAATTTGCATATTATTCTATTAATAGATAGGATTATTTTCTATTAGTTTCAGGTGTACAGCATAATGGTTAGACAATCACTTTACAAAGTGTTCCCTGTAGTATTTCCAGTACACATCTGGTGCAATACATAGTTATTACATATTGACTATATTTCCTATGTTGCAATTTACATCTCCATGACTAATTTGTTACTACCAATCGGTACAATCCCTTCACCTTTTTCACCCAGCCCCCCAACTTCCCTCCCCTCAGGCAACTATCATTCTGTTATCTGTGTCTGTGAGTCCATTTCTGTTTTGTTCATTTACATTGCTCTTTAGATTCCACATATAAGTGAAGTATTTCCTCACTTAGAATTCTAGCTGCTCCATAATGTACAAAATGCCAGAAACATAATACAATATAATGAAAATATTTGTTTCAATTTAGGACCATGAAAAATGTTAATGCAATTTTGATAAATACCTCATAGAACATTGAAGAAACAGTAAACGAAACAGATAAGAAAGCCTTTCGAACTTAGTTTCTTTTTTTTTCAGGTACTTAAAACCCTCAGGACCAATGTCTTTTACTACCAATTCACAGAACAATGTTTAACATTAATCTTAACTATATTAATTTTACTTATTTCATACATAATTGTAACATATTACATTTAGACTAAAATATATTCATCATTTGCATCTAATTAACATGACAGTACTACCGATATCAATTATCACTTTCATATTTCAAAAAAATTACATGAAAAAAATACATGTAAATTCAAGTCAAAAGCTAAGTTTAACTAACTTGTTAGAGACTACTAATATATAAACCTCTAAATATCTAGGGCTCTTTCTCTCATTCTTGGCCCTCCTTCTAACATATCCGAAGTATGCATTTAGCTGCCCCACATTAGCTACCCAAGTAATCTGAGTTGCTGACAAAAAAATGAAAGAAACCAAACGGGGAAAAATCTCTATTTCCCCCTTTCTTAAGCCTTTTCATGTTAAATTTCTCTTACAATCAATCTTCTTGATTCCCTCTCTTACCCTTATCATGTCAAGAAAACTAAGAACTGACATATATAAATGTTTGGTCCTTTTTTGCCCCTAATCAATAATCAATCTGGACACAACTTTTCATCCCTCTGCCTTATTTAGTGCTCCAATTTGATTCATTTACTTACTTCTCATCTTCCATATAAATTCTCAGGATCTGAAAAGTCCATCTAGCTACTTTTTCCTGTCTTAACTAGCAAAAATATTCATAATTTAGCTTCATCCAAAATCATATTTGTTTCTTAGAAGTCGTTACTTACAACATATAAACATTATTCAGTTCTTTATCAGTTTTACATAAATTAACTTTAAGTAACAGTTCACTTACTATTTTTTTCTTCTGGGATTTTAAATCATCCAATGCTTCATCTAGAAAAAGAGATTTAAATCAAAGCTAAGTGAGATATTAAGATACTTAAACAAAAAATTGTGACAAATAATAAACATTAAGCAACTGCAAGAAAACTTTCTCATTTTAGTATTTCTCACTGATATGTACAGATAAAAATGACCTCAATCTTTACCCATATATATTTCATATTTTGCCTATGTTATACACTGAGTGGCCAGATTATTATGATCTCTGAATGCATAAAAATCTGGGCACTCAGTGTATACACATATATACTTGAGGCCCAGTGCATGAATTCATGCATGGGTGGGGTATGGCCAGCCTGGCCAAGGGGAGGGGACATGGGGGTTTGGCCAGCCTGCCTGATGGTCAAACTCCTGATTGAAGGGACAATTTTCATATTAGCCTTTTATTATATATGATATACACACTTTATGTGGCCATAATAATCTGGCCACTTAGTGTATATTACAAGCTACTTAAATAGAGAGAAAAATTGCCTTAACACAGACTACAACATTTTTCCAAATTTAAAAATATATTATTCAGTTTTCAGAAACATTACTGTTACTTCTCCTTCCTTTCGTTATCCCACCCAAATTTATAAAATTAACACCAAATCTTTTTATATATTGCTAATAAAAATGTTCTCTTTGTTTATAAGGAATTAAGTGAATGATATATATTATTAAGTTATTCAATCTTCAATGTATTGAGCACTAATAAAGAAAATACTTTGAAAATCTATAGTATTATACCTGAGGAGGCACTTGGAAAGGACGAGAACAATATTCACTTTTCAAAATTAAACTTTTCTAAGATTTGTCTGCTTTAGGTTGGCATGGTAAAGAATCAATTCAAATGAATTATGAATGTAGATGTCTGCTTTACAATTGTATTTTAGGTTTCTAGTTTTTCTCTAGAAATACTGTCAACATCTGCTTTACAAATTAATTTTAGATTTTGAGTTTTTATCTAAAAATATTTAATTAGTACAAAGAGGAATACTATTCCAGCTGGAAAAAAAGGAGTTATACCTTGATTCAAACATTTTATCAAAGAGAATTTAAACTGTTCTTAATTTTTAATTAAATTTATAAATACCATTCAAGTACTGGGATAACAAACATGTGAATATCCATTTTAAAGCATATTATTGAACGGAATTTTAGGAATAAAATAGGCAGGTTTAGGAAGTCTTAGGAATAAGTCCATGGGGGAGGAATGCATAGGTGAGGCCTTGGAGCCGCCAGAAGGCATACATTCAGAGAATAGAAAAGTGCCACAGGATAAGGGGAGAGGAAGACATACATTCACAGAGGATCAAGAAAAGTCAAGTGTGGGGGGAAAAGGAAACATACTTTCACAGAGGATAGAGAAATGCCAACAAATGCTGGAAAAGGTAAACATGTTCACAGGAGATAGATGTTACAAGATAAGAGAGAGAGAAAAAGGGGGGCACCACATGGGTTTTGGACTTTGAAGCTGATATTCTGCAAAAGACTGACCAATTTAAAAGCACGGTCATAAAATATGGAAGGGGTCCAATTAGAAGGGAGCATGAAGAGACAAAAAAAACTATAGCATTTTGATAATAAAATCTACACTCCAATGTGCCCTAAAAGTGCAACATTCAAAGTCCAATTTTCTATTCTTGTTTTTATATGATGAATATGCACTGGTAACAAAAAATAAAATTGTCACAATACAGAAATACAGGTGGCACTTGAAATGCTGTCAAATTATAACTATGTCACTGTAATTTGTCATGCATGCTGCAACAAGTCTAAAGTGTTGAGAGCACCAGCACAGTCTGTCATAACTACTCAATTCTGCCATTATAGAATGAAAGCAGCTATACACAACACAAATGAATGGGTATGGTTGTATTTTAATAAAAACAGAAATTTGAATTCCATACAAATTTAACATGCTAAAAAATATTATCCTTTTGAATTTTTTCAATGATTTAAAAATATTCAAACCCAACTAAAGGACTTGTATGCATGCATAAAAGCATAACCAATGGACACAGACACTAGGGGGTGAAGGCATGTGCTGGGCAGTGGGAGTGGCCCTGGAGAGGTCAATGGGGAAAAGGGAGACATATGTGATACTTTCAATAAAGAACTTTAAAAAAAAAATGTTCAAACCATTCCTAAATCATGAGCTATACAAGGACCTAGCTCACAGGCTGTAGTTGCCAACCCTTAATGTAATCTATACTTTCCAACTTGTAAAACAAAGGAAATAAAACTAAAAGAGAACAAAAAGCAAGAAATAAGACAAACAAAAAAAGGCAAGCACATGACAAATAGCTTCAGATATATATATATATACCCTGACTTTATGCTAAGAAAGTATAAGACTGCAAGACAATCTTTTATAAAGTCTATATTAAATGTATATGCAATACCTATTCAAATAAATTAGTAAAAAAATTTTAAACAAAAGGATCCCTAAAGTAAAATTTTAAAGCATAATCTTATTATATAATAACCATCTCCTAATGTGCCTCTTTCTCTTTCATTCACACATTTGAATAAAAGAGAAAAAAAGCATATATGGCAAACTCAATATCTGGTGAAATAAAAATGTTTAAATAAAAAACTTCACACATTTGATTTCCTTAGAAAAGTGTTTCTAAGGACTTATTGAATTTTTTACTATTTTGCTAGCTCCATGAAGTCAGAAAGTATATTTGTTTTAAACTTCTTACTATCCTCCAGAAGCTACTATATTACTAAATACCACTGGAAACAATACAATAAACTTAATTTCCTTAATCTGATTTTTAAAGTATCAATATTTTTTTAACCATATCAAATATCCTATTTAATGGTTAATCAGGAACTAGACAAATTTACCTGCTATCCCACTTCAATATAATACTGGGTCTTAACCCATTAACTAAGGCAAGAAACATTTTAAAAGATTAAGATTTGAAAAAGAAAAATTAGTACCATCAGGCCACAAGTGTATAACACTTAACAGTATTTATATGCTTTTACATGTAGTTTTGTTCAGTACTTGGCAATAGTCTTGCCAAAACAAATATTTCTTTCCATTTTATAAATTAAGAAACTGAGGCTCAGATAATTTAAATTTATTTGGAGGACAAAAAGATGACCAGTATGTTTGGTGCAAAAATGAAAAAAGGAGAATGCAAGGAGTTAGAGAAATGGCATTCCAGGTGTACCAGTTAATAATACGGATTTTTTTTTCAGTAGATGGCGTTACACATAAGTTGATGTATATGTGATTTGATATGTATGCTATTTTGTTGTATTGACAAGCTTCAAAACTTCATGTGTCAAATGTTCTGAAGGTGTTAAAATCATAGGTATTTTTACACTTAAAAATGCCAAATTTTGTACCAAAAAAAAAAAAAAGAGCATTTGTGGAAAGTTTTAATTCATTACTTTATTTTGAAGAAAAGTGCTGCTGAATACTTCAGGAAGCTTATGGTGAACATGCTCCATCTCAAGATACTTGTGAACGCTGGTTTAAAAGCTTTAAAAGTGATGACTTCGATGTGAAAGACAAAGAATGTCCAGGTCAACCGAAAAAGTTTGAAGACCAACAATTACAAGCATTATTAGATGAAGATGCATGTCAAACTGAAAAACAACTTGCAGAAAGATTAAACATTGTTCAGCAAACACTTTCCAATTGTTTACAAGCAATGGGAAAGATTTTAAAGGAAGAAAAATGTGTACCACATCAACTGAACGAAAGACAAATGGAAAACCAAAAAGTCATCAGTGAAATGTTGTTTCAACGGTATGAAAGAAAGTCTTTTTTGCATCAAATTGTGACTCGTGATGAAAAGTAGACTTATTCTGAGAATCCCAAATGCACAAAATCATGGGTTGATCCAAGTCAACCATCAACATCAACTGCAAGGAAAAACGCTTTGGAAAGAAGACAATGCTCTGCATTTGGTGGGATCAGGAAGGTATGGTATATTATGAGCTTCTAAAACCTGGTGAAATCATTAATACTGCTTGATACTGACAACAAAAAATCAATTTGAACCACGCTTTGATCGTGAAATGACCAGAATGTGCCAGAAGACATGGCAAAGTAATTTTGCTTCATGACGACACACCATCACACACTTCAAAACCAGTTAAAGTCACATTAAAAGATCTTGCCTGGGAAGTATTAACCCACCCGCCCAATACATCAGACCTTGCTCCTTCAGATTACCACTTGTTCCGATGGATGGCACATGCAGTACTTCAAACGGTACAAAGAAGTGGAAAATTAGGTCTCTGATAGGTTTGCCTCAAAACAAGAAAAGTTCTATTGGGATGGTATCCACAAATTACCTGAAAGATGGGGGAAATGTGTAGCTAACGATGGACATTACTTTGAATAAAGCACTTTTGAAGTTTTTCTTGAAATTATCGTGTTTTCTTTGATTATAAAATCCACATTATTAACTGATAGACCAGAAAATTGAGGTAAGAATTCAATTTTACTTTTGTTACCATTAGAAGCCATTAGAAATTTTAAAGACACACAAGATCTGATTTAAAATAGACTGGTTATATAGCCCTGGCCAGATAGCTGTTAACTGGAGTGTTACCTCACTTCAATTGCAGATTTGATTCTCAGGCTGGGCACATACTTAGATTGCACATTCAATCCCCAGTCAGGTAGTGTGTGGGAAGCAACCGATCCATGTTTCTCTCTCACATCAATGTATCTCTGTTTTTTCTTTCTAGATGATTGCATTAAGGCAGAATTAAATGCCAATAGAGAATATCCAACAGAAACAGGTTATACAAAAGAGAGGATAATTCTAGGAAAGGGTAATTATAAGAGCAAAGTTTTTGAGATGGCCAGAGAGCATCTAAAATCCAGGGCATAAATGGAGGGCTTAGCCACATACAGAATCAAAGTCATTCTTCCAGAATTTCATGAAGTATAATAGATGGAGCTAATGATATATTTAGTGAAAGAGGTAGCTCTCATCTGTTTACATCTATTTTCTCCATAAAGTGAAACAATCAGGTGAGAGTGGCCAGGTATCAATACATTTTTGTGTGGTTTTGTTTGTGGCTTTTGAATTTTTATTCAGTTGGTTAGTTTGTTAGTTGGTTGGTTTTATTTTGACTTGGTTCTGCAGTTTTGGCAGGAAGGTAGGTATTAGAAATTTGAGAAAAAAATACAATCTTAAACAATGCTCTCAAAAAGAAAAACTGTGAAATCTACTAGGGAACTATAAAATAAGACTGTGCATTGTTGAGTGTACACTGGTGTTTGCAATAAGTCTGGTCAACATGTTGTATGATTTTCCTCTAATAAACTTAGCTTTTCTGATGCAGGCATAGATTAAGCATATAAATGTTTTTCACTAGGACAGGGTTTTGGCAGCCACTGATTAAGCATACAATTATGTTTAAAGAGGGTATGGTTTTCCCAGACAAGTCGACTGGGAAAGAGGGCAAATGAATCAGTAGAGCCTGTAAGGGATGGTCAGGGCTAGACCACAGAACCTCAACTAGGTTCATATAATGAGCAAGTAGGGCAGTTTGAAAGTCATATAATATATCTGTATGACCTTTATCTGGATCCTGAGTCAAACAAACGAAATACTTTTAAAGCAAATTATATTTATGAGATAACTAGAAATGTAAATACTCTCATATTTAATAATATTAACAATTATTTTCAAAGAAACAAATAAAACAAAACCAAAGAAACCTCACAGATTCAGTTAAGATTGGTGGTTTCCAAGGGGGAAGGAAATGGGGGAGGGTCAAATATATGGTGATGATGGAAACTAGACTATTGGTAGCTAGCAAACTATAGTGTATACAGATATCAAATTACAATGTTGTACATTTGAAACTTATGTAATGTTATTACCCTATGTTAACCTCAGGATTTTTAAAATTTCTTTTTCAACTGTTATAATGTATTGTGTTAATTATTTTAAAAGTCTGCTATGGATAAATATACTTGGGATATATTTCAGAATAATACAGAAGGTAGATAAGTGGGGGTAAAAATGAAACAAGATTGACCATGAGTTAAAGACTGTTTAGGTTGTATGAAAGCTATAGGAGAGTTCATTATATTATTCAGTCTACTTTTATATATGTTTGAAATTTTCTATAATGAAAAGTTAAAACAAAACACACACACACACACACACAGAAAAAGAAAAGTTAAAATAAGAAAAAATAAGTCACATAAATTTTATTAAAAATTAAATTGGCATATCTTTGGTTAATTATAGCTCATAGTTTTAAGACCTGAAAATCCTTAAAATCTGTATACATACAGAACAAATATAGACTATTTTATCATAATTTGTATATTCCAATAAAAACAAAAGCCTAGGGGCTGTGAGGTTACAGAGAATGGTGCAATTAATAAAATAAATCAGCCGAGACCGGTTTGGCTCAATGGATAGAGCGTCGGCTTGGGGACTGAGGGGTCCCGGGTTCGATTCCAGTCAAGGGCATGTACCTTGGTTGCGGGCACATCCCCAGTAGGGGGTGTGCAAGAGGCAGCTGATCGATGACTCTCTCTCATCGATGTTTCTAACTCTCTATCTCTCTCCCTTCCTCTCTGTACAAAATCAATAAAATATATTATTAAAAAAAATTAAAAAAAATAAATAAATCAAAAGATGTATAACTGTATTTTACTCCCTAATAATAAGATTTGTATAAAGATTATTTTAACAAATATAATTTCCCTTGATTTAAATAAATGAATTATTTTTTGTGCAAATAAAAATTCTAAATGAACAAGACAGAAATAACACAAATAAAAAGTGGAACCATCTTAATCATTCATAACCTTTCTTATGCTTCACAGGAAACAACTCTTCAATATATACCATGTTTATCATTTCCATATAACATTTCATAACCTGCCATTTAATTACAAACCAATGCATTTTGAGTTTTCTAATGTATTTATACAAACTTAGAAATTCAACTTACTATTTCTTTCTGTTCTCTTGGAAAAGAAGAATATAAGCACTGTTCTTATGCTCCAGATGCTATAGAGGTGGCAAAATTCAGAAACAAAAATCATTAGAATAAGTAAATTAGAAGCCATATAAAATTAAAACAAATACACATTTCATTAGAGTTAGGTTTATTGTTTCCTTTTATATGTTGAAAATAAAAAAGTACTCTTTTCTTTAAGAGACATCAGAAGTCTGTGCTTTCAAAAGAGTTCTCAATCTAAAATCCATGGGCCTTCTGAGGCTCTTCTGAATTACAAAATTGCCTTTGTGTAAATAAATGCATTTCTTTGGAGAGACCACTGCTTTCATCATTCTCAAAGAGGTCAATGAACTCCACAAAAGATTAAGAACAAAATTTAGAATCCCTTCGTAATAAGTATCGGGTCTAGTAATAATTAATGTCGTTTTCAACATTCGTTTAAAATCTTCCTTGGCGTTGACTTGTATTGACATAACCTTCAAACACGTGGTATCTACAGAACATGTGAAGTGCAATTAACAAGTTTTGCTTGAAAAAGTTTGTGTTTGGTTTGGTTTTTGTTGCAAAACTAGGGCTAAGAAGATGGCGGATGAAGAGCATATTCGGCACTGCATGCTTTACGAGTTCCAATTAGGAAGAAAAGCAAGTGAGGCTGCAAAAAACATCTGTAGTGCTCTTGGTCAAGATGCAGTTAGCGCCAGAAAATGCCAGCGTTGGTTTGAGAAATTTCGCGAGGGAAATTTTTCCTTAGATGACAAGAGTGGTCGAGGCCGTGTGTCCAATTTTGATCAAGAAGCTCCTCAAGCTCTTTTGGTGCAAAATCCTCAAATTACCCAACAAGAGCTTGCGACAACTTTAAATTGTTCACAAAAAACAATTTCCAATCAATCAACCGTAATCAAAGAGTCACAATTTGCAGTTCGCTCCTCTCTCGTCAAAACCGTTTGCTGTTTTTAGAGCAAATTGTTACCGGAGATGAAGAATGAGTGCTGTATGTTAATTTGAAAAGGCGGCCTCAATGGTTGGACAAAAATGAGGCTCCGCAGCCCACGCCAAAACCTGACTTGCATGCGAAAAAAGTGATGTTGTGTGTTTGGTGGAATTTTAAAGGAATTCTTCATTATGAACTTTTACCATCTAACCAAACCATTACAAGTGCAGTGTATAGTGCCCAGTTGGAAAGGTTAGCCCAAGCTTTAAGAGAAAAAGAACCCGCGCTGATTAATCGGAAGGGCGTAATTCTTCACCACGATAACGCACGACCGCATACTGCAAGAATCACTGCTGAAAAACTGCGCCAGTTGGAATGGGAAGTTCTCCCTCAACCTGCATATTCTCCTGATATTGCCCCTTCCGATTACCATTTGTTTCGTTCTTTGCAAAACTTTCTTCTTGGAAAAAAATTTAATAATGAAGAATGCCTCAAAAATGCATTGACCAAATTTTTTGCATCAAAATCACAAGAATTTTACAACAAAGGGATTAAAATGCTTCCTGAGCGTTGGGCACAAGTAGTAGAACACAACGTCAACTATATTGTTGATTAAATTTTGTTGTATTGTTTAAATAAATTCGATTTAAAAAAGGTATTAGAAAACGACATTAATTATTACTAGACCTAATAAGTATCAAATCCAAGAATTTATTTATCCTATGCATTAAAAGAAAAACATGTTTTTTAAAGTCCAGAGCATTATACAAAAGTAAGTAGCTACTCTTTCCCTATTATTTAACATTGGAGGGATCTTCCCAACTAATAGAATAAGCTATGTGGAGGGAAATAAAATCAAATAAACATTGATAAGTAAATTTAGCTAAGTGCTTCCTTCCAAAGATTTTATGAAGATAATTGTTTAAACCCTGCATTAGGAAGCCAGTAAATAATATTAATAGTACTGAAAAGAAAATCAAAGAATGATCCTAATCACAAACTTGTCAAGGTCATCTTTTAAATTTAATGTAAATATAGCAAAATATCTCTTTCTCCATAAAACATGGCAGACTAAGTATACAAACATTATACATTATTTTATAAAAGAAATATTGTTTCTGTATATGAATTCAGATAAGTATGGCACTGAGTTCATTACTCTAAAATATTATTGCTATTCTTGGGAGTCAGCATGCAAGATAGTCACAAGTGTACTCTATCTCCTGGTATTCACATCTTTGTGTAGTCCTCTCTCATCAGCGTTGATTTGTGTGACCAACAGCACATGGCAGGAGGGATAGTATGTCACAACAAGATTACCTTATAAAAGACTACATACAGCTTGCATCTTGGACCTCCTTTGCCACTCACTATCTTTCTCTCTTGGATTACTCATTCTGAGAGAAGCCAGCTGTTATGACATGAGGATATTCAGGGACCTCTATAGAAATGCCCAAGGAACAGAGGTCTCTGGCAAACAGCCAGTGAGGAGCTGAAGTCTGCCAACAACTACATGTGTGAGCTTAGAAGTAAATTCTCCAGCCTTAGCTAAGCCTTGAGATGAATACAGCCCCAGCCAGCAGCTTAAATGAAATCTGTACACTCTGTATATGAGCCAGAACCACCTAACTAAGCTGCTCCCACATTCCTGCCCCTCAAGAACTATAAAAGATAATAAACACTTGTTGATTTAAGCTAATAAATTCTGGGGCAATTTGTTACGCAGCAACGGATAACTAATACTTGTGTTTTATGTTGTTATTTATAATCTGAAAACCCAAAATAACCAGCACCAGATTCCCACATGGTACTTGAACAGCTACCTAAGCACTAAAAAATCCCTGAATATTATCTTTATCAAGGAAAGGAAGATGAGAAAAGAGGTTAAAGATAAGACTCATAACCTCAAGGATCGCACCAACAGTAGAAAAGTCCCATGATATTTCTCTACTTCAAACAAATTGAAATAGTGGCAAGCTGAGTGATGAATTAGAAAAAAAGTACAGGAAACAAAAACAGAGAACACAAGAGAAGAAATCACAAAGATAGTGCCTGGAATTCTATAGTAAATCAGTAAATTTTTTTAAATGAGTAGATACTACTTTAAAAAAAAAAAAAAATATGTAATTTTTGCCCTGGCCAATGGGACTCAGTTGACTGAGCATCATCCAATGTACCAAAAAGTTGCCAGCTTGATTCCCAGTCAGGGCACATGCCCAGATTGCAGATTTGATAGCTGGTCAGGGTGCATGCAACCAATTAACTTTCTTCTCTCACTTAGATGTTTCTCTCTTTCTCCCCCCCCCCCCCTTTTTCTCTCTCTACCTTCCTCTCTCCCTAAAATCAATAAAAACATTTTCAAAAACATGTAATTTTCAAAGTGTATAAACTACAAGAATTGAAATAGACACCCAAAATAAAACTCATTAATTCATCATCATAGACAATAAATTCTCCCTTTGGTTTTGATCAGAACTACTGCAAGAGAAGGTGAGCTATCAAATTTCCATGTACCAAGTCTTTAAGACTTGAAAGTGTAGAACATGTAAGTTATTCTTTATGGCTAAATTAAATGAAATTAAGGGCATTTAAAAATAAAATTTAGAAAAAGAATTAAAGTACATTAAAATCTATGTTTTAGTTATCCCAAGAAAGGTTTTTCTCTCCAAATTAAATATAATTTATGAAAATGTGGCAACATATTTTCTGGAGACATTGAAGATACCATTATTGACTCCTACTTTGAGAACAGTGACAAAATCAAAATTTCCCCTTCTTCAAGAAATAATCCAAAAGACAAAAACAAAAATTCCTTTTCGGTAAAACTAAGATATCGCTGAAACCCAACCCTCAAAATATGTGGAAGGGCTCCCAAAAACAATGGAAATCATGCAGGGACTCAAAAAGAGTGGAAGCAGAGAAGAAAAATTGTTTATCTTACAAAGAGGTAGCAAAAGAAACTTCTCAAAGTATAATAAAGCCTTGTTTATCACAATAAGACATACAGCCGAAACCGGTTTGGCTCAGTGAATAGAGCATCGGCCTGCGGACTGAAAGGTCCCAGGTTCGATTCCGGTCAAGGGCATGTACCTTGGATGTGGGCACATCCCTGGTGGGAGGTGTGCAAGAGGCAGCTGATCGATGATTCTCTCTCATTGATGTTTCTAACTCTCTATCCCTCTCTCTTCCTCTCTGTAAAAAAATCAATAAAATATATTTTTAAATAAATAAATAAGAAGAAATACATGCTATAGGCAGAAACTCCTTAGTTTGGTCCCATAAATGACAGAGAGAAGGTGGGACTTAAAGAGAAATCATTCATTCATTCTGCCAAACTTAAGTGCTCTCTTCCTAACAACCACATAAGCCCTATCTAATTTATTGAAATGTTTTTAAGTGAGATTTCAATACTATATAAAACTAAAAATAAAAAGATATATAGGTCTCAATATTTAAAACTATATTTACTATTTTGTCTGTTTATTTAACTATCAAAGGTTTTGCAAGACTAACCTTCAAATTCAGACAGAAAAAGAATGATTTATTTTTATATAAGGCAGGCATCAAGCTTTACATTTAACTTTTATCTATTTTTCGGTATAACTCAACACCATTTCCCCCCAATGATTTGAAATGTCATCTCTATATATATCCTATATAATAAGAGACACATGTAAATTGACCGTACCTCCACTAAGCTCACCAGCCAATCAGGAGTATGCAAATTAACCTGACAAAGATGTGGGATTAATTTGCATACGCAGGCACCGGCGGAGAGCAAAGCAGGAGAGCCGGCAGAGAGTAGAGCGACTTGGGGAATTTGGCTTCCCAAACCGACAAAGAGCAGAGAGGGAGAGCTGGCTGCTTGGAAGACTTGGCAGAGCGGGAGGCAGTGGTACGGAGACAAAGCAGGAAGGGAAAACCCAGAGCACGGGGAGCACCAGGAATTCTGGGAATAGTTCTGGTGGCAGCCCCAGGACTGGAAGCGGAAGCCCAGAGTGTGGGGAGCACCAGGAATGCTGGGAATCACAGTTCTGATGGCAGAAGGATCTCCTAGACACTAAGAGCAAAGTGAGCCTGGAGCAAGTTACTGTTGCGGCGGGGGATGGAGGGAAAGCAAAGATGAGAGACATAAGTAAAATCAGAGTGTCTAGGTAAAATTAAAGGGAAGATATCCTAAAACTTCCAGGAAATCTCCACCAATGAAGCAAAGAAAAAAAAAATGCCTCTATTATTCTGTGAGCAACAAACCAAACTGGGTTAGGGTCTCAGACAATTCGCTCATATGATTTCAACTCCCAGATTGGAGAGGGCTCCCCTGCGAGCTCCCAGACTGAGGGACCCACCCCCTGTGCACAAATCTTCATGTACCGGGCCCCTAGTGTGTGTGTGTTTGTGTGATTGTGTGTGTATATATACATATATTTAAAAAGAGATAATATGCAAATTAGGCTGGGTGCGTAATGGGTCAGAACCGGACGGAGGAGATTGCACACACAGGTGAGGCCCGGAGCAGAGACGGAGACAGAGACAGGGAGGCCTGCCCGAGCCCCAGGGGCCCCGGAGCGGACACAGGCAGGAGGCCCAGGGAATGCTGCAAGTCAGGAGCAGGTCCCCTGCAGTGCCCGTCCAGCCTGACTCCTGTGGGTCCCAGCCGCCCCCAGTGCCAGAGAAGCAGGGTTTCAGATAAGGGGATGCAGCATTCCACTGCTATCTTGAGTTTGTGGTTTCCAAGGAAACAGCCAGAAGGAATGATAAACCCTCTGCAAATGGCAAATGGCAAATGGCTCAGCCAGGGCCTATCTAAGCAGGGGCTTCATTTAAATCGAGCCCACAGTGAATGACCCCAACCCTCCCTGGATCAAGCAGGTCCCTGTGGAGCGCAATCTGCACACAATACAGGGCCCCAGTTCCGTTCAGGCGATCTCATGCCCTTAGCTCAGGGCAGTGGGGAAGGAAGGGAAAAGGCATCAATGGCATCAGGGCCACAACAGGTCACCAGGAGGTGCATGGAGCACCTCTCGGCCTGGTGCCCTATGGGGTGCCTCCTCGCACGGCAGGAGGCAGGGCGCCTCCTTGCCCAATTCCAATCGCTCCCTGGGCCTCTAGTTATATATAAAAATCATACATAAAAAATCCTTTGGGGATTTATTTCTGGATTCTGTGTCTCTTTGATCTGTGTCTCTATTTATAAACTGTACCAAACTTTTAATTAATAAAGTTTTATAATGAAGTTAATGCCTCATAGACCTCTGCTTCTCATTCTTCTCTTTTTTTTAGAATTTCCAAGACTATTTTTGGGTGCTTATTTTTTCATTAAAGTATTGTTGTTATTTTTATTATGATCACACATTTTTAAATTAACTCAGGAAAAACTGATCTCATGACAATATTAAATCTTCAAATCAAAGAATAGGATGTGTCTCTTAATTATGTCTCAGTACATAATACTTTAAGTATAAAATTCTATCAAGTGAATATCTATTAATATTAAAATATTATCAATATTGCAAAGGGAATACTTGCAAAATGATTTTCTTACCTACCAAAGTAAATACAGTTAACTTTTGACAACACAGGTTTGAACTATATGGGTCCACTTATATGTGGAATTTTTTTCAATAAATTTTATTTTCTCTTATAATTTTCTTAATAACGTTTTCTTTTCTCTGGCTCACTTTAAGAAAACAGTATAATACACACCACACACAAAATAAATATTAATCAACCAATTATGTTATTGTAAGGCTTCCTGGAAATAGTAGGCTATTAGTAGATAAAACTTTGGGAAGTCAAAAACTATATGTGGATTTCTAGCGGCATAGGAGTGTGGAGGAGGGGTCATTGCCCCTATCCCCACCTGGTTCAAGAGTCAATTGTATTCTCCTTAAGTAAAAATGTCAGAAAATGTCCACAGATATCTTCTCCCTTAAAAGCCAACTATAATTGATGAGAGATACTTTGTATTCTTATTAGAGTGCCATGAAACAAATATTTAACTTCTTCAAAAGGCTACAAATGATTACTTCTTAGCCTTTTGGCTGAGATCAGGCAAAGTACCTGCTTTTATCGGTGTAAAAAGCTACAAATTATGTTTTTCAACCTTCTAGCTGGATTGAGAAAATATCTGTTACTGGCTAGTTGGAAGAAGGAGGAATGTGAAAGTGGGATAAAAATTATACACTATTAAAACCCTATCCTCAAATGGCTTTCAATTTAATACAATAGCGATTTTCAAAAAGCATGCTACAGCATACTGGTATGGCACAAGAATTTGTAAAACATGCATTTCTTGAGCACTGAGCTCTTTCCCTTACACTGTCAAATAAAAAATGTCAACAGCAAACACAATAATAGTGGTAAATCAGTATTATACCTTTTTAATTTTTTATTTTTTTGTCAAATTGGCAAAAGATTACTCTTTGATGTGTCATATAATTTTAGTAATTCGTTTATGTGAGCCATGAGATGAAAAAGGTTTAAAATCACTGTGACAGAAAAACAAGAACACATACAAAACAGGAATAGGACCACTTCCCTCAGTTCTTTTGCTTACAATCCCCTCCCCCACTCCAATAACCCCATTTAAGAGGCAAAAAAAAGGGTGAAAAAACACAGGGAAAATAATCCTCTGGGAGGGTCAACATTTTACGCTAACTGGTTTCTAAAAGGATCTTACAGCAAATGAAACTTCTAGAAAGTTATAATCTGTAAAAATAAGGTATCTAGGAGTAAAAGTCTATAAGGTTGCTTGTAGAGTCCATCAAGATAGAGACAATGCTTCACAGTTGTTCACTCTTAGAAAATGAACCAACTCTCAAGGTAATGCATATCTGCCAGCATAATGTAGAAATACAAAAATTTAACTATAACCTATTCCACCTCACTAAGCATAGCCTCAGTACTCCTATGAAATAAGTCCAGCATTTATACTATAATTTCAATTTAAGTACAAATTGCAAAGATCTGAGACATCCTATCTAATAAGAGTAATAAGCAGATTAACCATCACTCCAACATACAATATGGCTGCCCCCATGTGGACACAAGATCCTGCCCCTATATGGACACAAGATGGCAACCACAAGATGACCAGCAGGAGAGGGCAGTTGGGAGAGACCAGCCCTGCAAGGGAGGACAGTTGGGGAAGATCAAGCCTTCAGGGGAGGGCATTTAGGGGTGACCAGGCCGGCAGAGGAGGGAAGTTGGGAGCAAATAGGCTGGCAGGGGAGCAGTTAGACATCAATCAGGCTGGCATGGGAATGGTTAGGGGGTGATCAGGCTGGTAGGCAGAAGCAGTTAGGGACAATCAAGAAGACAGGTAGGCAAGCAATTGGGAGCCAGAAGTCCTGGCTTGTGGGAGGGATCCCAGATTGGAGAGGATGCAGGCTAGGCTAAGGGACACACACCCCCACCACCATGCATGAATTTCGTGCACCGGGCCTCTAGTATAAATATATTATTGAATCTGAAAGGCAGAAAAACAATAGGTTGAAATCATAGCAAGTTCCTCCATATTATAACCTAAAAAGATATAAACCTCAAAGCATCTTATATACTACCGTGTTTCCCCGAAAATAAGACATCCTCCGAAAATAAGACCTAGCGCATAGAAAAATAAGACATCCCCTGAAAATAAGACCTAGCGCATCTTTGGAAGCAAAAATTAATGACACTGTCTTGTTTTCGGGGAAACAAGGCAGTAGCCCTGCACATAAATCTGTGCACCAGTAGCTCGCCAGTAGCTCCCTGCAGCCCTCCAGTAGCTCTTCGCACACTGCCCTGCTCTACTGTAGCTCCCTCAGCCCCCTGATCCCCCTCATAGCTCGCTGCCCCACACTCCTGCTGATCCAAGATCTGGTTGTTATGCGGTCAGTCGTTATACTTCACAACGTAACAACAATTTGCATATCACCTCTTTATTATATAGGGTTGGTAATCCTATATAATAAAGAGGTGATATGCATATTGACCATCACTCTAACACACAGATGGCCGCCACAAGATGGCCAGCAGGGGAGGGCAGTTGAGGGGAGCCAGGATGGCAGGGAAGGGCAGTTGGGGGCAACTAGGCTGGCAAGAAAGGGCAGTTAGGGGTGACTGGGCCAGCAGGGAAGGCAGTTGGGGGCAACCAGGCCTGGAAGGGAAGACAGTTGAGGGCGATCAGGCCAGCAGGGGAGGACAGTTAGGGGCAATCAGGCAATAGGGAAGGCAGGCGAGCGGTTGGGAGCCAGCAGTCCTGGATTGTGAAAGGGATGTCTGGCTGCCCATTTAGGCCCGATACCACCCCTCCCAGATTGCAGAGGATGCAGGCTGGACTGAAGGACACACACGCCACACCCCTCCACGCACGAATTTCATGCACCGGGCCTCTAGTTTCTCATAAAAGACAATTTTGAAACAGTTATGATTATGCAATATATGCTTAGTCCTGAACCCATGACTTCTCATCCCAGAAAAAGTATATGGAAAACTTAGACTGAAGAGATAGCAGTCACTTTTTTCACTTATTGAATAGATTTGTAAGCTGTGCAATCAATGAAGACAGTGATAAATAAAGCAATACATTTTATTGCTCCTCTTGCCTTCATTTCTTTAAGCAAACTCTGGTCCAGACCTCAAAACTTTGATTTCCAAAGGAAAAGATTCCAGGGATAAGCTTGAGCAATACTCACACTACACACAAAAGAAAATGTCCTTTGGTAAGTCTTCCTTCTATCTACCACAATATCCACTTTCACGTTGTTGTATTTTATTTCATGCTGTTTTGATTGTCATCAATCAGAAGGACAATTCTATTCTTTGTTGGGTAACTGGTCTATGCTTCCAAGGGAGGAAAGTTCACTGAAATAGAAGCTGCAGCAGTTGAGAACCAGGTCACTGACATGAATGAGACAAAGTGAGAAATGGCTCTGAAGCTTAACCAGCCAAAAAACACTAGACGCAGGTGATGCAGAACAGTCAGGGGACATAGTAAGAATAACAAAGCTTCATACTCAAAATGGTAGAAAAACAAACATTTTTAAAGAATTGAAATCTTTCTACTTTTAAAAACAATTAATATATGATTTGAAAAAAAAAAAAAAAAAAAAGTCTTCTGAATTGTAACAGCAGATCCAGTAAATCACAGTGTGTGGGTAGCCATTAAAATGAGCACAGTAATGCCAATTTCTTTCTAAATTTCTTTTCTCCCATCTATTTATGAAAAAATACAAGGAAAATGAGAGAAAGCAGCATAGCATTATAAAGTCTGCTACTAGACCTAAAGAAAGAAACATTCCAAAGATTTCCAAAGGAAAATAAAATGGCAAGACATTTATTAGTATTCTATAATACATATGCATTCAATTTTTGGTTCTTTTTTCTACCTACAAAGTTAAAATGTTATGAGCTCCAGGAGTTCCAATTTGAAAATATACCTTGCACTAAAGACTAAAGAGACAATATATATATTGTATATATATATATATTATAGTATTCCCTAAGAAAAAAAATCCTATCCTTGCCCTAACTGGTTTGGCTCAGTATATAGCGCATCGCATTGAACTGAAGGGTTCCAGATTTGATTCCAGTCAAGGGCATATACCTTGGTTGTGGCACATCCCCAGTAGGGGGTGTGCAGGAAGCATCTGATCTATGTTTCTCTCATTGATGTTTCTATCTCTCTAGTCTTCTCCCTTCCTCTCTGTAAAAACTCAATAAAATATATTTTAAAAAAGATCCTATCCTGCCAAAACCAGTTTGGCTCAGTGGAGCATCAGCCTGCAGACTGAAAGGTCCCAAGTTTGATTCTGGACAAGGACATGTACCTTGGTTGAGGGCACATTCCCGGGAGGGGGAGAGGGGCGGGGGGAGGGGAGGAATGTGTGTGCAGGAGGCAGCTGATCAATGATTCTCTCTCATCAATGTTTCTAACTCTCTATCCCTCTCCCCTCCTCTCTGTAAAAAAATCAATAAAATATATATTTTTTAAAAAGATCCTATCCTTCCTCCATGTCAAACAAAAAAAAACCTAAAGAATCACCACCATGATTCCTCCTTTTCCCTTACCTCTTACTTTTTCCCATCAAACTGTTTTACTTCCAAAACATTTACAAGTCATCTACGCATCTCCAACTGCCACTAGGCAATCCAACCCATCTTCCATTTTTAGATTACTTCTATAATAGTCTCCTCCCCGTTTCTACTCTTGTCCTCCTCTTAATCTCTACAAAGCAGCACTCATGATCCTTTTAGCTTAAATCGCAAGCCATTCTTCCACTAAAACCTTTACAAGCTTCCCATTTCACTCAAAATGAAATTAAAACTTTTCTCCATGATTCTCCATGATCTAGATCCTACCTTGATTCTGAAAGTTCACTTCCTCTCCATTACAAATGCCAGACATACCTATCTTTTTTTACCCTTAAATAAATCATGCTGCCTTTTACTTTACAGATTTTGCATTTTTTATTCTCTTCTTATACAGAAAAATTACTAGACAGATCTCTCAACTCTTGAATTTTGATGTTGTTTTTAGGACTTAAAGAATACATTGAGCCAAAACCGGTTTGGCTCAGTGGTAGAGCGTCGGTCTGCTGACTGAAAGGTCCCGGGTTCGATTCTGGTCAAGGGCATGTACATTGGTTGCGGGCACATAGGGGGTGTGCAAGAGGCAGCTGGTCGATGTTTCTCTCTCATCGACGTTTCTAGCTCTCTATCCCTCTCTCCTCCTCTCTGTAAAAAATCAATAAAATATATTAAAAAAAAAAAAAAAGAATACATTGAGCCCAGCTGGTGTGGTTCAATGGTTGAGTGCTAATGTGTGAACCAGAAGGTCATGATTAGATTCCCACTCAGGGCACATGCTCAGATTGTGAGCTCACTCCCCAGTAGGGGACTGTGCATGAGGCAGCCAATCAATGGTTCTCTCTCATCACTGTTTCTATCTCTCTCCCACTCTCTTCCTCTCTCTGAAATCAATAAAACTATATTTACAAACAAACAAACAAATAAGTAAATGAAATAGAGATAATCCTAGTGGGTCTAATATAATCTGTTAAACCCTTAAAAGCAGAGGTTTCTACATCAGCAGAAGAGTCAAAAAGATACAGCACAAGTTGAAAGAAGATTCTCCCCCCAGAGACTCTAGATAAGATTCCAGACCAGCTAATAACCTTGACTTACACCTGTAAGACCCTACACAGGGAACTGTTAGTCAAGCCATCTGTTTTCATCTTCACAACTGTAATACAACAAATGGGTGTTGTTTTAAGCCACTAAGTTTGTGGCAGCAATGAATATAAAGGCCGTTTCCTGACCCTCGTATCCTCCCCAGATTGTGTGAGGGTCCCCGTTAATCCTCCCATAGCATTTGGTACTTCTTTTTCATAATATTCATCATACTTAGTACTTAATTTAATGTATGCTGTCTAAACTCTACAGTCAAAAATTCTGTATTTTTGTGAACCATATACCATTATAAACCAATGTCTATGCAATTGGTACCCATAAAGGTGTCATGACTGAACAAATTTTTTTATTCAATTCTCCTATCACAATACATCTTCCATAGTGGACTATATTATAAAATATTTCTAGGGCCAATTGTTTGATAGCAGTGATTAAAAAGGGAAAACAAGTAGGATGAATGGAATATATTCAGAGTCATTGGGGCAGTTGTTTTTTGTTTATTTGTTTGTTTGTTTTACAACACCCCCCCCCACTTGCCACTACCCACAATTTTTTTTATATATTTTATTGATTTTTTACAGAGAAGGGAAAGAGATAGAGTCATTGATCAGCTGCCTCTTGCACGCCCCCTACTGGGGATGTGCCCACAACCAAGGTACATGCCTTTGACCAGAATCGAACCTGGGACCTTTCAGTCCTCAGGCTGACACTCTATCCACTGAGCCAAACCGGTTTCGGCCACTACCCACAATTTTAAATGCCCACTCCATGCCCAATACACGTAGGGAAGCATGACCTCTATTTGGGAATCACAAACGATTGCCATAGACTTTATTACTTATGTCACTGGGTCATATTCCTCAAGTATGTTGAACTATAAGAAAAGGCTTACATCATCATTTTATTTTTTTAAAGAAATATTTTTCAAAATGCAAAAACAAAACATATTTATTCAATCTGAGACATTGTTTTTTTTTCTAATTAAAAAAAAGACTAAATATATTAAAACTGTCTAATCAGAAAGAGAAAATGTCAATAAAAAGAACAATTTACTTACATCAATGGGAAAGCAAAAAATGGGAGTGTCATGGTAAGTCTTGCTGTAAGTTCATCGGGAAGATACCACAAGTATACAATTAAACATGTAAACAGATAGAGAATTGAGGAGTAAAGAATTAATCTTCCAACCCATAATTTTTGTAGTCTCTGATTTTTTTCCCTAAATTCTTCCAATGCTTGAATTTCCTGTTAAGAGAAAATTATTTTATACTATTTAATCTCAAATTTCATAAACATGCTGACAAAAATTTTTCACATGATAAAGATTATATAGAAAGAACTTTTAAATTTCAATGAAATATAATACCTTAATATTTTAAAACAGAACATAATATGAAAAACTAAAATTAAAAAGAAATAAAAATACCTATTCTGACAAATCCCTTTTTTAAATGCAATATATTAAGATACAATTTTTAACCTAGCAAAAATTAGCAAAAATTGGAGGTATGAAACTAGCATCAATAAATAATATTAAATCAAATAAATAGTAATTCTCCTATATAAGGTCTATAAAATATTTGGCTATAAAAAGAATAAATATTGAAACAGTGATCTATACTGGATTCTTCCAATCCATTCATCACTCTCAGTATTCCCATGAAATAACCATTTTTAATAATCATAGAAAGCATAAAAAGCTGTGAAGTTTGCAGACTAATAAAAATTGTTGCAGACTATTTTATAATCTTCTTTAGCCTATCTGTAACATTGATTTACATAATGCTCTACACATCTAATTCCATTAGAACAGGCACTATCGCTTGGCACAATCTTAAATCAGTGATAGACTGTATTTTTTTTGAGATTATGTAATATCAGAATTTTCATGCTTACTCTCTATCATCTCTAAATTTCCTACCAGATCCAGTCTCCAAACTAATATATATTAAAATAATATTTACATAATACCTAAAATAGATTTAAAACACTCCAGAGATAAAGAATTTACCTTATCTATATTTTCCAGAACTTCTACAGTTGAAGGTTTTGTCTGTTACAGAAACAGAAATGAGACACAGCATTAAAACTTGTTATTACAAATTTAGAAATACCTTGATTTATATAATCATAAATAACACTTTAATCCAAAATTGTTTTTCAAATGCTGTCAAACAATATATATTCCTGTTTATTTATAAATAAGATTTAGATTTAAATAAAAATTATCATTATAAACAAGATTATATAAGATTAAATAAGCATTTTCCACTTAATATCTTTTTAGTCCTATAAGTACCTTTAACTGATAGCTCAATTTTTACCATTCTTAAACCCAACAAAACATATTTTTATCAATTTTCCTCCAAGAAAATTTTTCTTAGATATTATTATTTTTAAAAATTCATATATTAATAATTTAAGACTAAAATTAGTCTGATTTTCTATTGCTAAAACTTCACTTAGGACTCTGGAGGTCAAAATCATTCTGAATTCCTAAAGTACTTTTCTGACGATCAGATTTTAAAAGGGCATCTAAAAATACTTTCATTAAAGCAGAGCTTGTTTGTTAAAGGTGTTTTTAATACCACCTAGAATAAAAACGAGCCAAAATGACTCATACAACACTTGAGAAAATGTTCTCAACAATCTAAGTGAGTAATCAATACCAACTCATTGTCGTTCTCACAAGAGTTGCTAACATTAGGTTGAACCATATGAAATTGCTATTTATGTAAGTCAAAGCTGGTGAAAATTGGCAGTTTCATATGGTCCAACTTAACACAAGAGACAAAAGAATAGTAGATAAATTTGATCTTCTGTAAAAAGGTTTCCAAAGGGGGCAGGGGTCAATATAATGCCAATCCAAAACACAGCAGTTCTAGCAATAGTTCAATACTAAATTCTGGCCCTAACCAGTTTGGCTCAGTGGATAGAGCTACGGCCTGCGGGCTGGAAGGTCCCAGGTTCAATTCCGGTCAAGGGCATGTACCTTGGTTGCGGGCACATCCCCAATGGGAGGTGTGCAGGAGGCAACTGATCGATGTTTCTCTCCCATCAATGTTTCTGACTCTCTATCTCTTTCCCTTCCTCTCTGTAAAATATCAATAAAATATATTTTTAAAAAACAAAATCTGTACCAAGTAGTACCAGACTCAATTATTATGGTAAAAAGGAGTCTAAAATAAGTGAAGTAATTTTTCCTAGGCTATATTACCTCCTCTTATATATTAGAGAAGAACATTTATCAAGGTATTTTATATTTTCTAGCTTTGAGCTATTTCCTCTAAAGACTTAACCAATTAAAATCAGACTGGATTTTTAAATCTGTTTAACCTATATTTCCTGAAAGTATATTTAATGTGACTCCAGTAAATATTTGTGACTAGTTTTAAGCAAAGAAATACAACCTGTAAAAAGTTAAGTACCATATAAAATACTAATTTCAACTATTTTTCAAATAAGATTGAAATTTAGGTATTATGAGAAGAAAAGATAACTACTCGTACATGAATACATAGAGAAATAAAAGTAATTCATAAGTCAAAATGAAATAATTGTTAAACAGAGACATTAGATACCTATATAGCAAGTAGAACTCTAAAGTCCAAATAAAAACTAATTTGTAAGAGAAGAAAGAAAAATTACAGTCAGGGATAATATCAAACTACTATTCAAGTCTACATCACAAAGGAGACTTTCACAAATAGCTTTTTTGGATACTTTCATATCAGACTAAAAAACTGACTGTAAAGAAAAGTAACTTACCCTCCATCGGGAAAATAATCCACCCATCTTTTAATTGTAGAAACGGGGCACAACGATAAATATCATCAATTGTCCAAAGAAATTCACAGCTAGAAATAAAACAAGCACTTAAAAAACTTAAGTTACAACACATAGCCTACCCACTATAAAATTTAGATGTTATAGTACTCCTTAAAAATACTAAAGAAGATTATTTGTACTTCACTTAGGTGAAATTTTAATTTAGACAGTCTTGGGATATAGTCCATCTTTTAAATAATCCTTCTTCCAAGTCAGGACATATTTAAAAGTGAAGATAAAGCTGGAAAAGCTTTTTAATAGCAAGGCATTTTAGAAGTATATATTCATACTACTTTGCAATTTTTTGTTCTTTAAAGTAAGTCCCCCATATTATTCTTATCAGAAAAGTTTAATCTATTATTTTCATTCTACATGACTAAACATAACTTTTTCTTTCAGCTGTCTCCAATTAGTTATTTGAAATTAAGGGTATTTTACAATGTTTAGCATAATATCACCTTACAACTAATAATATAGAAATCCAACTGAATTTGAATAAGAAAACAAGGGTTTCAATGACCTTGAGTAAATAATTTCATGTTTCTGAACCTTAATTTTTTTTCTGTAAGCTAGAGTTAATAATGCTATCACTTTTCATAGAAGAGCCTTCATTATTACCATTTTATAAGAAAATTAAGTGAAAGAGGTTTAGTTATCTGTCCAATAGCTCAGAAAAAACATGGCCAAAAGCCACTCTATCTTCAGAATTCTCATCTGTTCACTACTGTTTAAAATCCAAATAAACATTTCTCTCTTAAACTGTGTCTAAGTCACCCTCAAGTTAGTTGATCTTCATGTCAGCTATCTGTATATCCTCTTCATTTAGTTGTTTTTCTATTACTCTGAAATGTATTATAATATTACTATATGCTTGAAAATGTATCAGCAATTATATTCTAAATCAATTTACCAGTCAATTATTATACAAATTTTTATTCTTTTAAGTTGAACCAGTGAAAGTACACTTTCAAACTTATATATATTTTACCAGGTTATAATTACATACTGCCAATGTCTAAAACTATTTCATTTCCATAAAATAAAAAGTTAGGTCATGATTCTTAACATTTTTAAAACCATATATGTTATAAATAATAATAATAATAATAATGCCAGTACCAAATAAGTACTCTGCAACACTACTAATAGGTTAGAATTAGCATAAGCCATACCTATCTTAGACTTTTTTGGTTAGAGAAGTAACAAAGAACCTAACTATAAAATACTTTCACTTACAGAATAACTTTTATAGACAGAAATAATTATAATCTGTCCCAAATTTGAAGTTTATAAATATAACAAATGTTATAAGCCATATTTAAGTTGCAATCTAAGTATTATTAATCCTTCAATATTAACTCAGTATTCAAATTTCTAAATGCAGTTATAGGAAATCCAGGAACTTTAATGAATGAAAGTATAAATTTCTGAGTTAAGACATTAAATAGACCTTAAAACCTTAAGATGCTAAAAAAAGTAATCAAGAAAGATGACTGGGGAGGTAAGATTCAGATGAACCACTTTAAGTTGGTATTTTCAAAGTATACATCATCCCATTATTTTGAAACTAATGTATGGTTACTTTTGTACACAACTGACCTACACATTTTGATTTGTAACAGATTTACATGCCAAGTTAAGTTTGTAGCCATCACAAATCAGAATTTTTAATATTTGAAAGTAATAAACAACAATGACAGTATCAGTTAAACATTTGCTAAGCACTTACTCTCTAGTAGGCCCTAAAATAAATGCTTTACTACATGAATGTTATCATTTAGATACTACTATTGCTCCATTTTATAAATGAGAAAACTGAGGCTAGGGAAGTGAAGTAATTTATTAAGGCCCCAAAGATATTAGAACCAGACACATTTTAGTTTTGATTTTTTTTAAGCAACCAGTTATTCCCAATAACACAAAATCAGAAATAAGTGTAGTTTATATATGAGACTGAAATATTTATATGTAAAATACATGAAAGCATCTGTGCCGTTCTCAAATAGCTGGTAAACAGAGATACTGAAGTGAAAAATGAGTTATAAACACAGGTGACAGTGTTAGTACTGTATATATATATCATGTAGCCCAAATCCTTCATTAGATTAACCTTGAATGCATAAATCTGCATGGAAGAGATGCTAATGGTTTGCCAAAATCATGCAACTCCAGCTGGAAGCAGAACTGATACTAGAAACCTGCAAGCACTTCCTTTGCTTATTGCATATCACTTTTAAAAATAAGTGTAATGTTAAATATATGCATAAAATTGCAATTAATAACTGGTTTTGACATCAATTATTTGGATAATTGTTTTGGAATTAATGAAACAAACTATCGCTTAGCCTTCAAAATTCCTGAAGCAGAGGATTGTACTTTTCAATTTGTCCTTTAAAACATTAGAGTAACAGTCATTAAATGCCATATCTATGCTTTCAGGCTCATAATCAAGAATCAGTAAACCCTCATTATTCCAGCAATTTTCCTATCAATTTCTGGTATTTGTTAAAGAAGCTGACTTACTGTAATGCACATGTAATGTTATAAAGATATGAAAGTATAACAAAGTTAAATAAACCAACTATTTCTCTATAGCTTTAATTTCATACCTCTTCTATTTTCAAACACTTTTTCCTCCTTACCACCCAAACATCTTAATTCCAATTCCTGTGAACCATTACTTACTATAAAGCCTTGGGCAAATAAGTTATCCTCAGTTACTCAATATCTGCCTCTTCAAAGGAAGATAGTTAAGGACCCTCTTAAATGTTTAAAGGCTTAAATGACATAATGCCTTCTAAACGATTTATAACAGTGCCTGACCCACATTAATTTCTCAATACAAATTGTTGTTTTAACTGCTATGATCACTGCTAGCCCATCTCTGCTTCCTTTCAACACAAGGAAATTACATTGGAACCAAATAACTAGCATTTCTTTCTGAAGCATAAATCAATCTGCTTGTCCTTGAGTGGACAGATGGCTCAATTTCAAGTGGCTTATCCCCAAGAACTCTTCCATGAACATGTACAGAGAGTCTCTTTCCACTCTGATATCATAATGGGACTTGACAAGACCTTAAAAACTAGGTGCATCTAACATGTTTTCAATGAATAATAATGCCCCCATAGTACTTGATGTTTTTTTCTATTAACTGCAATTCACAGTCAGGTTTGGATGTCAAAATTTTAAATCTTGGAGCATGTTATTTTTAGATTTCCAGCTCATTTCAAGTCATTAAAATAATGGAATAGAAAAAGTCTAGGTTCAAAATAGGACTCAAGCACATACTAGCTATGTGATCTTGGGTAAATTAAACTCCGTAAGCCTCAGTTTCTGCATTTGTAAAGTGGCAAAAATATCTACTCTTCACAGAATTATTGTATGAGTTAAATGAAATTATGTATCACTTGGTACAGTATTCAACAAATTTTAAATGCATTGTAGCCATTGTTATTACTATTACCAGAAAAAACATGTAGTACAGACAGTACTGCTAATATGAACACATTTCTTTCTATAAAGAACCTTTTTCATAATTTTAAAATTGAAAAATAAAATTGCAGTTTGCTTTTTACTGAAATTGTATTGCTCTCATCTTTAGTATAAAAAATAAAGCAAAATACTCTGCAGATTCTTCCATTAAAATAACATGTAGACCTTTAACAGCAAAGTTTAGTTTTATGTTTATCAAGTTTAAAACGTAAGTAGAAACTACTCAATCACTATCAACAGTACCACTATAACACATCGTACTATTCAATTAAGATTAAAAGTGGTCTGTTCCAAAACTCTAACTTTCAAGTACATAATTGAAAAGGCAATTCTGAAATATCACAAGCTGCCACACTTATTGCTTAAAAACAAAATTATTCAAAAGAAGAACACCTCCCAAAGCACTTTTACTATATGATGATTACGTTCTGGTCTTCATGGGAGGTCAATGTTCATTCTGAACCAAACACTACCAAAAATGATCATTTGACTAGAAAGTTTTTTATATGAAGTTATGATAGTCAATAATGTCTTCCTCTTCATATTTACTTTTTCAATTTAATAATTTATAAACACTATATAAAATTCTAATTTTAAATGCATCACTCGTATTTTTTTAAAACGTGTTCAAAATCAACTTGGTCCTCCTAAAACGGTACTATGGGGAGGGACAGCTGAGGATAGGAGATTAGCAGTCCCTGCCAGTTTGAACATAAGCCTGAAATCAAGCCTTAGTCACATCCACACAGACCCCTGTAGAATAGGGTTAGTGTTGTCAGTGGTGACACCCAGGCCACGGAGAAAGGAGAAAACAGTTGACACTGCAAACCAGAAGCTCATTGGGAAAAGCAGAACGTGGAAAAGTGGGTGAGTCACAGGTTTTACTTAGTTACTGGGGTGAGGAAACCATCAGCAGAACTGAGCTCACCAATCCCAATTCTCTCTCAACCCCCATGCACGATATTAACAGAATTCAAACTACTGATGTAGATTTGATTTGCTCTTCTCCTGCCAGGCTTATGACAGCTAAGCACTCCTGCCCTCCCCTCCGCCCCTTACGTGGCCCATCATCATCCCTCAAATAAGGACAACAGCTGGACGCGGGCTTCGCTCTCAACTGTACACAATCCACGCCCACACGCCCGGGCCGCACCGAATGACACTGACAGTTTTGGGTCCCTCCTGACGCCTCCGATCCTCCGAGCAACTCAGGAAGCCCTGGGGAGGGCCCTGGAAGCCACGGCGAGGCGAGGGACCTTCTGACCCTTCGCCTCCACGTAGGTGGGCCAAAGAGCCGATGCTCAGCTCAGCTCAGCTCAGCCACCACCACCCCGCCCCGCCCCCGCCGGGCGCAGGGCTGGGCACCACCTCCCCTCGGGGGGAAGGCAGGGGTCTACAGCATTCCAGAACCCCCGGGGCCATTGTGCGGGGAACCCCGAGGGGCCGGGTCAGCGCGCAGCAGGGAGTGGACCTGCCCGGCCGCCTCGGCGGAGCCCGTAGGCCCCTCGGCAGGCGCGGGGGCCGGAGGAGGGCGAACGCGAGAACCCGGAGCGCGTTTCCCGGGGGGGAGAAAAAGCTCAGCGCGCCCTCCCGCTGCCAAGCCCTCCAGAGCGCCCACGTCGTAAGCCCCTTACCTTCGAGAAGCGGGCGCAGCCCGGCGCGGGCGTCCGCCTCGGCCGGCTCCGGCAGCCACCGCGCAGCCCGCCTCCGGAGCGAGCAGCAGCCGCCACTGACAGAGCGCGCGGCCGGCCAACTCCTTCCCATCAAACCCCGCGCTCCCGCCGCCGGCCAATCGGCGCCGCGGCCGGCGCGCGCCGCTCCGTCACGTGACAGTGAGCGGGGCGGGCCGTTGGCGGGGCGGGGCGGGGCGGGGCGGGGCGGGGGGGGGGGGTGTTGAGCGGGCGGTTGGCCTGAGCGCACGTCCCGCGGTGACTTCACAGCCAAAGCGGGCGCTGGTCCTCGCGACTCAGAGGTATGATGCTCTGGACTTTGACTCTTACCCATATAGCTGGTTCTCCCTTTTCCTCTGCCTCCGCCTTGGCTTTCAAAGACCGTTCTGCAAACCTCCGTGGAGGAAGAAAATGCCCGACCATGATCCTAGGAGCAAGAGGACCTAGACCATCCCGAAGAGGAGTGGGGTTGAAGGTGGAGGTGGGTGCGAATGGAAGGTCACCCTCCCTGCAGAGTCCGCCCTGGTCGCCGTCATCCAGCGGGTAGCGGAGCAAGTTAGTGCTACACGTAATAGAAGAGACCAGCTTTCCCCCACTCCCCCGCAAAAAAAAAAAAAAAAAAAAAAAAAAAAAGTGCAAGAACAGCCAGGAGAGCCTGAGGCTTCTGTCCCCAAGGACGTCCAAGAGTCACTTGAGAACTGCACGCTTACCTCACCCGTGTGTGGTAAGCTTCCAATGCCCAGCGAGGTTGATTTCAAAATGGAGATAACAACATAAGCCGAGTTTTCTTTTTTGAAACCCTTACCTCAAAAACACTCCTTTCAAAGGTCCTGATACCTGGGCCCAAACAAAGTAACCACACAAAGTAACCACCCAGCCTCCGTTTGCCTCAGTTCTGAAGCATTGCCTAGCGGGCATTCAGTTTCCTCGCTAAGTCCTAAATAACAAGACACTTGAACAAGGAGGTACTAACATGGAGAAGGGTAGAGGAGCTTCAGCAACAGCTTTTGTCGTGTATTATCCCTGTGACATGTTTTTGAGACCCTGTGTTCAAACATGTTCATGGAATTGTTCTATTGGTTACACATTCTAAAATCAAAAAGTGGCGCTGATTTTTAGAGTGTAATTATTTGTTGTTTTTGTTTTTTTATATTTTATTGATTTTTCACAGAGAGGAAGAGAGAGGGACAGAGAGAAACATCGATGAGAGAGAGTCATCGATCAGCTGCTTCCTGCACACCCCCCACTGGGGATGTGCCCACAACCATGGTACATGCCCTTGACCGGAATAGAACCTGGGACCTTTCAGTCCACAAGCCGACACTCTATCCACTGAGCCAAACCGGTTTTGGCATAGAGTGTATTTGTTTTAACATGCAAACAAGCAAGAAAAGAAACTGAACGTGGTATCTACATGATAAGAATAATTTATTTTGGAAGCTACCAGATCATCCTCTGTGGAGTTCCTTGTCCTCGCTGCTAAAAATCTTTAGTAACAGAATGAAGGAAAGGGAACCAAAGTTTACTTGTTTGGGTCAGGCACTTCATACATCTAGAAGAAAATGAAAACAGTTCACCTGGTTTAATATAGAAATTAAGCATTTGGTTTTTCAACCTTTGCTATTTCAACATGTGGGTTTTTGTTTTTGTTTTTTTAAGCCTGTGCTGTGATGCAAACACTACATCTCACCTCAGGAAGATCTCTTTTCTAAAAGAATAGAGAATGTTTTCCACTTGCTAAAGATTTATTCGGTAGTTTTAATTGAACCATCAGAGTCTATTTGCAAAGGGGAAGGAAACAGGAAGTGGGAAACTAAAGAATTAGCTGAATGAGATTCCAAAAAAGCTAATGCAGAACAAAATTCTCTAGGTAATTGCTCTAGAAGAGCAGAGATTTGGCCTGACAAGGAGAGGGAGAGAAGCACTGAATCATTTCAATCCTCCCCACAAATGAGGAAACTGAAAAGTAGATTTTATTGTTGAAGGTAACACTGTTCCCACTGCCTCCTTTATATCAAATGGTATCAATGTTAGGCACAGTGAGGGAAGACATCACAAGCTGAGAAATCGACATGTGCACCATGTGGCTGGACTACAAGCTACAGGGGTCTTTGCAAACTCAAAGATCTAAAGTAACCGCAAAGGATGGTCTGAAATTAAATTTAATTAAATTTAATTTAATATTGAGGACAAGACCTTGTGTTAAGTGCTGAGGATACTGAAATAAATAAAATAGCTGCCCTAAAGCAACTGACACTAGTGAAAGAAACCTTCAAGAAAACAAAAAATAAGTACTGTGATAGAGACAAATATTCAAAAGGTTCAAAAATAATAAGCCAGAGATTATGTGGGAAAGCCAGTGAATTAGGTGCATAGTTGTGTCCAAATATTAGAGTATTTCCTACTAATTCTAAAATTATACTGTGGTAGATTCTCAGGAAGTGAAATTGCAAGAGCACCAGAAAAGATGCGAAAGGAAACTATTCTAGCCAAAGGAATTCTAAAAGGTCTAATTGCTGGAATCGGTTTGGCTCAGTGGATAGAGAGCGTCAGGCTGCGGACTGAAAAGTCCCAGGTTCAATTCCGGTCAAGGGTATGTACCTTGTTTGTGGGCATATGCTGATGGATGTCTCTCTCTCATTGATGTTTCTAACTCTCTATCCCACTCCCTTCCTCTCTTTTAAAAAAAAAAAAAATCAATAAAGTATATTTTAAAAATAAAAGGTGTAATTAAGTGAGTATTTAGAGAAATAAATGAAAGTTGCAAGAGATAGGTGCTATGGGCTTACGGTGGAGTCATTGGTTGACCTGGTCAGAAGTTTAGGAAAGGCCTCTTTGAGGAAGTCACTCCGGAATAGAGTTCTAAAGGATGAATAACTGAAAAACAGAGAAAAGTAAACAGAGCATCTTACGTGAAGGCATTTTGTCAGGAAGGAACACTGTAAAGCCTGATGGGTTGAGAGTAGGCCATGGTGGCCTAGTAGGCCATAGTTGCAGGGAGGGGATGCTACAGTGTGAAGGAAGACCTCCCTGGCCATACTGAGAGCCCTCATCTTTTTCTTGAGAACAAAGTGGGGAGGGAATTTTATCTGATCAGAACTGTTTTTGAAAAGATCATTCCAGCTGCAATGTGAGAATATGAACTGGGCCAGCACTGGACCAATTAGAATTTATGATGGTGATTAGTGTTGGTAGTAGTCAAGTGGGTTGGGGTGGGAACAAGGAGATGAAGACAAGTGGGAGTATAGATAAAAAAATAAAATAAAAAATTTTTTTTAAAAAGGCCCACATGCTATCTGACTAGTTTAGGGAAGGCCTGCACGGTGGTTTTGCAAACTCAAAGACCTAAAGTAACCACAAAGGATGGTCTGAAATTAAAAATTTAACTAAAAGCAGTTTATAATAGGTAGCATTTCCTAGGCCACTATTTTCCCTGACAAAGATCAACTTAGATCTTTACTGAGCCTGTTGTCTTTCTGCATCTAAGATAGCATACCTGTGTAATGTTATGCAAATACTACATACCTGTGCTGTTATGCAAATACTACATTTTTTAATTCTAAAAGAATAGGTAGGGAATGTTTTCCACTTGCTAAAGATTTATAATAGTATTCAATAGTTTTAATTGAACCATCAGAGTCTATTTGCAAGGGGGAAGGAAACAAGAAGTGGGAAACTGAAGAGTTAGCTGGATGAGATTCCAAAAACCTAATCCAGCCACAAAATTCAATGCAAAGTCTGGGTAACTTGTAATTTCCCTTTTTCAAGACTCCTTAGTAACAATTGGCTGGAAACCACAAATTCCCTCCATTGTTATTGTTACCACGTTAATTGTCAACTGTTAACTATTCTGTATCCACCTATGGAAAAGAAGTATATATCACACCTGATTGGTTTGGCTCAGTGACTAGAGTGTAGTCCTGCAGACTGAATGGTCCTGGGTTTGATTCTAGTCAAGAGCATGTACCTTGGTTGCAGGCACATACCCGGTGGGGGGTGTGCAGGAGGCAGCTGATAGATA
Source organism: Pipistrellus hanaki (assembly GCF_964339955.1). NCBI lineage: Eukaryota > Metazoa > Chordata > Mammalia > Chiroptera > Vespertilionidae > Pipistrellus > Pipistrellus hanaki. The sequence continues at coordinate 48,511,250 of NC_140510.1, forward strand.
TTTCTAACTCTCTATCCCTCTCCCTTCCTCTCTGTAAAAAAAAAAAAAATAAAAAAAATAAAAAAAAATAAAAAAAAATAAAAATATATATATATATATATATATATATATATATATATATATATTTAAAAAGAAGCATGTGACCATCATTTCACTTTTTATCCAATCCCAGAGGTTCTCTTTTCCACCTCCCCACCCCCACCCCACTTTGCTTTCTCCCATCTCCCTAATCCATCACCAGTGGATTTCTTGTAACCCACTTATGGCTCTTCCTTTGATGGTAATTTATAAAAACAAGGTAAAAACCTGCCATTCTCCGGAGCATTATCCCAATATGTTGAGGTTTTGCTTCCCGGCAAATTTTGACAGTTTGGCTCAAATAAACATAAAAATTCTTTACAGGTTTGAATGTTTTTGTTAGTTTGTTTGTTTTACATTAACAGGGGGAAATGGAACAATTTCGGAAAGAAAATGTTAGCTATTGATGATGAATTTAGATTTCGTGGGGCTGATTGTGGATTGAAGGAGAGGGAGGAGTCAGAGATGACAGGCTTTCTGTCAGCACAGTGAGTGGACAGTAATGCTACCATTACTGAGATGTGGGAACACAAATAGAGTTGGGTCTGGGGAACGGGGTGATTTCAATTTGAACACATTGAGTTTAAGATGTTTTTGTGACTGCAAGGAGAGATGCCACATACACAGATTATGAATCTTTAGCCCTGAGGAGAAATCTGTACTGGAGAAAAATATGTAGTTTGTAAACTGTTCTTTTCCATGAGGTACTTATTTTTTTCAAAATGCAGTTATTATAAACAGATGTTTTTAAGTACATTGCAGAAAAAACAGAAAATAAAAAGTAGTCTCGAGGAGTTTCCCAGACTTCCCTGTGAATCACCTGGGTCTTTGTTTAAAAAAAAACAAAAAAAAAAAAAAACTCTCAGACCCCTTCTCTGGAAATTCTGATTCTACATGTCTGGTATGGGGCCCATAAATTCAGATTTTTAACAAGTGCTGCTGATGGGAGTTTCCCTGGGCAATGGTGCTCCAGTACCAGAGGCCACCTGCATAAGAGTTACCCACAGTGCTTACTAAAATACAGATTCTTGGGCCGTGCAGACTAAAATCTCTAGGGGTATAATGAAGAGAGGAAGATTGTGCAGTACCAGGTGGTCCATAACTTCACCCTCCATCTTTGACAGAGGCGTCTTAGGCTCGCTATCAGGAAGTTCGGAGGAAAGCTGGTGTCCTTTGCTGGATGATGCATATGTAGGTAGTAGGCAGCCCTCAAAAGCTGCTCCGATAATAGTTTTCCTGGCTTCTAGCCAAGCCTCCTTTCCTATCCACTGAATTGGCACTCAGCCCACTCTGATGCTGTTTTTCCGCTGCTCCCATCAAATCTATCCTTCCCTCCCTGGCTTCCAATCTTCTTCAGTGGTATGCTCCATATACTCCTCCCAGTGCGGTGCTTTTTTAGCTAATCTAGTCATGGCTGGGAGGGAAATAGAGTCAAATGCTATGTTTCACTCTCAGCAAAGCTTCTTCTTCTTCTTCTTCTTTTTTTTTTTTTTTTGTGGTGGTGTTGTTTGAAAGTGTTTTTGTTTTTAAAGACTGAACTGTGTGTTCTCTTTGTAATACTGCTATAACAACTCTAAGCCTCTATGAGGCACTGTATATGCTTCTAACTAGAGAACAAATCAGGAAGAATGGGAGAAAAAGATTAGAATTATTTTTTGTGATTGTTAGTATAGCAAACAGAGAGAAAAGTTCATAAAACAGGAGTGTGATACTTAAAGACTATGACTTAAACACTCATATAAGTCCACTGGGTCAAAAAGTAGAGCATTACCGATATCCCAAAAGGTCCCAATGTGCTCCTTCACTTATAAACCCCAAGTGCCCAGAAATAACCACTATAATGATTATCTATTATTTACTTTGTAGTTTTATTGCCTAATTGCTTATTTTTTTAATATATATTTTATTGATTTTTCACAGAGAGGAAGAGAGAGGGGTAGAGAGTCAGAAACATTAATGAGAGAGAATCATCAATCAGTTGCCTCTTGCACACCCCCTACTGGGGATGTGCCCACAACCAAGGTACATGCCCTTGATCGGAATTGAACCCGGGACCCTTCAGTCCCCAGGCCGACGCTCTATCCACTGAGGCAAACCAGTTTCGGCTAATTGCTTATTTTTAAACAATATAGTTTATGCCTGTTTTTTTTAACTCTACATAAATGGAATTATAGAGTAAGTTTTTTATACATATTAAAAACATTTAATCAATGTTAAGTCTTTAAGATTCAGCCATGGAATGTGGCTGTGGTTTATTCGTCTTCATTGCTTAGATTACTATATTACATGGATATACCATAATTTCCTTATCTACTCTATTAATGATGGACATATAGGCTATATTAACCTATAGGCCATTATAAACAATGCCGTTGTGAGTGAGTGTGCGCGTGCGCGCGCATGTGTGTGTGTGTGTGTGTGTGTGTGTGTGTGTGTGTATCCTGGAGCACCTAAACAGATTTCTATAGAATTTTTAGCTTGGAATGGAATTATTGGTTCATAGGACATGTTTATCTTCAGCTCTACAAGACTATGCAAGAAGTTTTCAAAATGATTGTACCAATTTATATAACCAACAATCTGTAATAATAAAACCATAATATGCAAATCAACTGAACAGCCGAACAGCAGAATGGCCATCTGTACAACCACGCTATGACACACACTGGCGCCAGGCCAGCCAAGGCGGGTGCAATGTGGTTGGTCAGGGGGTCCCGCCATCACCCCACGATTGCCCCAAAGAGGGAGGCCCAGGCTACCCAACCAGGGGCACTGCAGTTGGGGGAGGGGGGGCGGGCGGGACGGGGCGGCCTCCACAATCAATCATCTTGCTGAGGGAGGCCCAGGTCCCTGGCTGGAGCTGCTGCAGTGGATAGGCGGGGCCTCCCTCTTCCGGGCAGTCAATCACAGAGCTCCCAGACTGAGAGAGTGCGAAGGTCTGGCTGAGGGACCCCTCCGCCTCCCCCACCCGCACCTCCGTGCATGAATTTCATGCACCAGGCCTCTAGTAACATATAAAAGTTCCTGTTGCTCCACATTCTCACCAACACTTGAATTGTCTGAACTTTTAATTTTTATTGGTCTAAAGGATGTGTACTCCTCACTTATTGTGACACTGTTTTGGATTTCTCTGATTTTTAATGTAGAATAGAAATTGCCCTAACTGGTTTGGCTCAGTGGATGGAGTGTCAGCCTGTGGTCTGAAGGGTCCCAAGTTCAATTCTAATCAAGGGCACATGCCTGGGTTGTGGGCTTGATCCCCAGAGGGGGTCTACAGGAGGCAGCCAATCAATGATTCTTCTCTTTGCTATTTCTAACTCCCTCCCTCTCCCTTCTTCTCTGAAATCAATTTTAAAAAATTAAAGAATAGAATCTTTTCATATGAGCATGGGCTCATTGTTCAGGTGTTTTCCCATTTTTATATTGGGTTGTTTGTCTTTTTCTTATCTATTTGTATTAATTGATTATATAATGTGCTACAGATATTATTTTCCACTCTGTGGCTTGCCTTTTCACTCTCTTAATAATGTCTTTTGATGAAAAGAAATATTTTTTAAACCTTTATTGTTAAAAATATTACATATGTCCCCTATTTTCCCCCATTGACTCCCTCCAGCCTACTCTTGCCCCCACCCCAGGCCTTCACCACCCTATTGTCTGTGTTCATGGGTGATACATATATGCATACAAGGTCTTTGGTTGATTATCTGCCACCCACCCAACCTCCCCCACCTTCCCTCCAAGAAAAAAGAAATTTTTAATTGAGTCACATTTACCACTCTTTCCTTTATGATTAGTGATGTCTGTATCTTGTTTAAGATATATTTTCCTACCCTAAGGGTATATGTCTTCTAAAATTTTATTGTTTTGCTTTTTAAATTTAGTTCTAAGGAGACCTAAAGTTAACTTTTTTATGTATGAAGGAAGTGAGATATCTGTAGTCCTCACACCCCTCCACCTCCTTCCAATGTGGAAATTTAAACCAGCACCATTTATTGACAAGCAGACCTCTCCCCTTTCTCCTGCAGTGCTATCTTGGTAATAAACCAAGTAGTCATATTGTGTGGATTTGTTTATGACCTTGTATTCTGTTTGATTCCTGGTCAGGACACATGCCTGGGTTGTGGACTCAATCCCCAGTGTGAATATTTCTCTCTTTTCCAAATCCATCCTGGCTAAGGAACCATCTGGTTCCTAAGTAGAGGCTGCTGGGGATTGAGAAAATGAAAGAAAGAGACAGACAGAGATGGAAGGAAAAAGCTGGGGCCAGGTGGGACCACTGTCCTCTGATGGAGAGACAGGCACCCAGAGCCAATATAGCATGTTTATTTTATACAGGAAAAAACAGGAAGTTTTACTAAAAGTCAAGACAAAGAAAATTATGTGCATTATTGGGTGGGCCCGAGTCATATTCATTCCTGATGCTTGGCTGGATTTAAATAACAAAACTCACCCCCTGGCACCTGGGCTGAAGATCAAGCTGACAACACTCCTCTCTCTGGCAAAGTGTGTTTCCAGGATGTAGCTCTGCCAACGCCACTGGATTCAACTGACAATAATTAAAGAAATGCCCATTTGCCTTCTCAGGTGCTCTCAACACCCCAGTAGGGGGCATGCAAGAGATAGTCAATGGATGATATGTATAATTGATATTTTTATGTCTCTCTCCATTCCTCTCTGAAATATCTTTCTCTATCTCTCTCCATTCCTCTCTAAAATATATCTACTTGACCCATTGTTGCTGACTGAAAATGAAGGAAAAGGATCCTGATCCAAGGAATGTAGGCAGGCTCTAAAGCTGAGAATGCCTCCTATCTGATAACTAGCAAGCAATTGGAAAACTCAGTCATACAACTATATGGAACTGAATTCTGTCAGCAACCTGTGGGAAACTGCCTATTGTCAGAGATCTGGCAAAGATCAGGGCTGTACACCCACTGTTTAGTCCAGACGAAGGTAGCTGAAGCAACTTCCCCAGCAGACAGCCAAGTAAATCCTTACTGATAAAGATAGTCTGCCAGTTACTGGAAATTGCCTGCCTAAGGGCTATGGGTATATTCCAAATTGAATAAAAGGATGGCGAGGCCTGAGCCCAACCAGAGTCCTTCCTCTTGAGCTGCCTGGTACCCCAATATTTCCAAAATATTGTTTCTTGTCTCATCTCTTTCATTTGCGTGCAGCCCCTCTTTCCAGAGCCTGAACCCTGAACCACAGGGGACGTGGGACTTTCACAGCAACCTAAACAACCTAGAAACAAATTCTCCCTTGGAATCTCCAGAAAAGTACATAGATAGCCTGCTGGTTCCTTCATTTCAGTGAAATCAAGGAATCACCCTTTTGTCTCTATGCTCATGGGTTATACACATATGCATACAAGGTTTTTGAGCAGAGAACCAGCTGAGCCAAACTGCCTGGATTTCTGATCCACAGAACTGTGAGATAATAAATGAGTGCTCTTTTAAGATACTTAAGTTGTGGCAATGTGTTCTGGCAAAAAAAACTAATACCTTTCATATACATCTTTCTTATTAAGCAAAAATATGTTTGGTGGCTCATCAAATAAGCCTTTAAGTACAATGATACCAGGAAGTTTCATTGTACTACTCAAATTGTACACTACTCAAATTCTGTAGCTAAGATTGTTTCATCTTTTAGAATTCAGATTAAAAATGCACATACAGCCGAAACTGGTTTAGCTCAGTGGTAGAGCGTCGGTCTGTGGACTGAAAGGTCCTGGGTTCGATTCCGGTCAGGGGCATGTACGTTGGTTTCGGGCACATCCCCAGTAGGGGGTGTGCAAGAGGCAGCTGGTCGATGTTTCTCTCTCATCGACGTTTCTAGCGCTCTCTCTCTCTCTTTTTTTTAAAATATATTTTATTGATTTTACACAGAGAGGAATTGAGAGGGATAGAGAGTTAGAAACGTCGATGAGAGAGAAACATCGACCAGCTGCCTCTTGCACACCCCCCACTGGGGATGTGCCTGCAACCAACGTACGTGCCCTTTGACCGGAATCGAACCCGGGACCTTTCAGTCCGCAGGCTGACACTCTACCACTGAGCCAAACCGGTTTCAGCCGTTTCTAGCTCTCTATCTCTCTCCCTTCCTCTCTGTAAAGAAATCAATAAAATATATTTTTAAAAATGATTTAAAAATGCACATACAAAAAAAAATGCACATACACTGAGTGGCCAGATTATTATGATCTCTGAACGCATAATAATCTGGCCACTCCATATAATATATATATATTAGAGGCCTGTTGCATGAATTCATGCATGAGTGGGGTCCAGCCAGCCTGGCCAGGGCGAGGGACATGGGCAGTTGGCTGGCCTATCTGCTGGTAAACTCCTGGTCGAGGGGACAATTTTCATATTAGCCTTTTATTATATAGAATTTACACTGAGTGGCCAGATAATTATGCGTTCAGAGATCATAATAATCTGGCCACTCAGTGTATATTGCCCTGGCCAAGTGGCTCAGTTGATCAGAGCATCATCCTAAACACCAAAATGTGGCAGCTTTGACTCCTGGTTCAGGCGTGTACAGGAGGCAATTGATTGATGTTTCTCTCTCTCCTCCTCCTCTCTCTCTAAAAATCAATAAAAACATATCCTTAGGAAAAGATTAAAGAAAATTCACGTATATCTAAGTGAGGTGGCACTTAAAGCTATTCTCAGCTACCTCCAGCATGTAGGTTGAATAGACGAGACGAGAGTATGTGGGAGAAGAGGAACAAATCAGGGAAAAGACAGCACCAAAGTCAAGAGCTCAAAGTGCAGCTGAATGAGCAGTGTGGCTCTTCAACCTCTCTGCTTGCCCACTTCAGCATAAACTCATCCATCACACTTTCCTGAAGCAAATGTGTGCTAAATTTGGTTTGTAGGTTCCAATTAAAAAAAAAAATTTTAAGTAGGAAATAAAGTCTAGACTTCTGTGAAATAACTTTAAAAATATCAATGTATTATATATACATATTTTTTTATTTTATTTCAGAAAGGTCCGGGGAGAGAGAGAAACATCAATGATGAGAGAATCATTGATCAGCTGCCTGCTGCATGTCCCCTACTGGGGATCAAGCCCGAAACCTGAGGATAAGCCCTTGACTGGAATTGAACCCAGGACCCTTCAGTCCACAGGCCAACTCTACCCACTGAACCAAGCCAGCTAGGGCTATCAATGTATTTTGATACTGACATTTGTCCAGTCTAACATTTAAGATTTCTAATATCATAAATAATGCATTATCCCAAAGACCATTTGTATCTGAAAGGCATGATTTAAAATTAGAACACAAGGTATTCTGTCATGTGCACAATTCCACGTGAAATAAGTCAGTCTAATTATTGGTGAAAAAAGAACATTTCCTTCTTACAACGGAAAAACAACAACAACAACTTTGCCTGTTCTGGAATATATATAAATTAAGCAGGTTAAAATACATTATTGGCTTGGTGCCCAGTAATTCCAAAGGATGTCATTCTAATGCTACCTAAAAAATAATGATACATATGATTAATCAGGTAGCTGGTGAAACTTGAATCTTCTCTTGTATGCTTGTAAAGCTTACACATAAAATAAGAAAGATATAGCTTTATCTAAGTCATACTAAGATTTATTGTTAATAAAAGTCATAAGAGTACATGGTGTAAAAACAAAGCATAAAATATAGAAGACAAATTTTCTGCCCTAAGGAGTTTAGTAAAACATGCGTAGGCAATAGCTAACAAAGAAAAAAACATTAAGACATGGTGATTTACAAAGTGATCACCAATGGAAGACTGGGTACTAAAAAAAGTCCTATAAAAAGAAAGAATTGGAAAATGCCAAGGCTTTAGATAGAAGGAGACTGTGAAAGCTCAAAGAATGAAAAAGAGATGAGAGACACCCAGCCGGGTGTAACTCAGTGGTTGAGTGTCTACCCAGGAACCAAGAGGGCAGCCTCAATCCCCAGTGGGGGGGATGAGGGGCGGCAGAAGGCAGCTGATCAATGATTCTCTCTCATTATTGATGTTTCTATCTCTCCCTCCCTCTCCCTTCCTCTCTGAAATCAGTAAAAATATTTTTTAAAAGAAAAAGAGATGAGAGAAGTGAAAAACAAAGTTATAAGAAATAGGACAGAGGAAGATGAAAGGTAAATGAAAATGCTTGGTGCTGTGAGATACAACCCAATACATAAGAAGGTAGGATTGATTTGCTTGACAAACCTCTGAAATTAGATGACTAGAAATTCTAACTATGCAATTAATTTCTTATAAACTTAAGGTCTATTTTTCTAAACAGTAGGTATTAAACCAAATCTCTTGTTCAAGACCTATTATTCTATCTATAACATATGTATACAAATTCCATACAAATCTATATGCAGCTGAATTGTGAACAACTTTAAAAAGTTAAGGATATTTTTATCTATAGTGTAACAGGAACTTCACTTTAGAAGATATAATCAAAAACACTAGTTTTCTTTATATGTACATATGTTCTAGAAAAGTTCCAATGCTAAAGCAGTACTGAATCAGACCAAATATAAAAATCAATGGACATGTCCATGAACACAGACCCACAGACCTAGACATGGGACAAGGGAGAGATGGGAGGGAAAGAGAACGAGGGGGAGAAGAAAAGAAAAGGGGGATATCTGTAATATTCTCAACAATAAAAACAATAAAAATAAAGATAATCAATGGAAAAAATATCCTCAGGTGAGGATTAACAAAAAAAAAAAAAGTGAAATGCTTCTTTTGCGTCTATTGAAATCATCATATGATTTTTCTTCTCTATTGAGTAGATAGGATGATTGATATTGATTTTCAAATCTTAAATCCTGTACAAAACTGTAACCATAGTATAATAGCTCTCACTGAGTTCTGCGCATCCTTCTAGTGAATGAGCAAACCTGAATGTGGTTTTGAGAACCCCTGTGAACTTGCAGTTGGTGTCAGAAACCTTAGCTGGACTTGGCAGTCTAGAGAACTGTACTCTCAAACTTGACAGTTTAGCTAATTCTAGGTAGCATGTAATCCATCTATTTAGGCTCAAAACACAAATTTGATCTCTTTCTAAAGCTGATGGTTTCAATGTTGCTTCAGGATTTTTTGTTTTGTTTTGATTGGTTGGTTGAATGATTTGCTAGGCTGTTTCGTATTTGTCTCATGTTCCATTGAAAGGTTAGTCTGAGTTTTGAGATTTGTAGTTCCAATCCCAAAGCCTTTGCTATGTAACGCTGTGTCTCCCACTGTGATAAAATAAAAATACTTATTTGGTCTTTATCCCTAGGTCCTGGCACAGAACTCCTAAAACCCTTACAATCTCCTACATAAAAGTGCCTTCGGAATGCTAAGAGATGACTGTTGCCTGAGGGTCTCCTGGATAGTTTCAGGATAGGACTTAATCACTAGAACCGTGGTTGGTAAACTGCACCACATGTGACTCTTTGGCCCGTTGAGTGTGGCTCTTCCACAAAATTACCACAGTCTGGGCGAGTCTATTTTGAAGAAGTGGCGTTAGAAGAAGTTTAAGTTTAAAAAAGTTGGCTCTCAAAAGAAATTTAAATTGTTGTACTGTTGATATTTGGCTCTGTTGACGAATGAGTTTGCCGACCACTGCACTAGAAAGACCAAACCTTGATTAGAAGTTTAGGACTTTTCAGCTCCAACCCCAAACTCCAGGGAGGAGAGAGAGGAGAAGGATTATTAATGGTTCAGGCCAGGCCTCTGAAAGCCATAAATAGGATTTATCTGAGTTTTAGCTTTCTGCAGTATGGTTGCCCCATCTCTGCCAGGGGCCCATCCTCAGCTTAAGAACATAAGCACAAAACTCTAGGTTTATTCCTTTCCCCAATCTGCCTGCTTTTCTTAACTTATCCAAGTCCTCAGTTGTTTTTGAATTTTGTCTTGAGTTTTCAGTTGTAAGTAGCAGAGAGATAGGCTTCAGTGGGCTTATTCCATCTAAGCCACATCAGAAGTTCAACCTGCATACTTTCTGACTCTTTGTATGACAATGATTTTGTAATGACTTTTTCTATAAAGAATAAATAGATAATTCAGTCTTTTGATTGATTAAAAAATGCATTACTTACAGTTTAGGAAAATATTTCAGCTTTGTATTAATATTATGTAAGTTTTTAGAATGGCTGTCAAATGTGGGAAAACTACTACCAGGTTGTTAAATTTTTTTCACACATGTACTATCTATCACTGTAGATGTCAGGGATTTTCAAATTTCCTTATGCAATAATTAATCTGAAATGTTATTTAAGCAATGAGAGCTATTACCCATCAGTGATGTCCTTGTTGAAATGGCATGTTATGTGTTTTATATTACTTTTTTCAAACAAATTATTTTATGTCAAATCAACCAGTACTTTGAATCCATTTTCAATGTATTTTATTTATATGACTCCCTCCTCTCATTAAGTGAATTAGCAAACAATCCAAGAACCTATTCACTACTTCTATTTGAAATGTATCTCTTCTAGTGAATTCCTGCTTTTGGTGATGATCTGAAATCATTCTAGTTAAAATTCTTCTTGATATCAAAATACTTTCCATTGATTTAAGTATTTATCTTTTTCACATTTGTGTCATATTCTATTAATTTTTATCTGAATTTTTTTTCAGTTCCTTACAAATAAATTTAAACATGACAAATGATTATCCCCTTCATATAATTCAACCAATGTGATTGCAGTTTCTTAACTATCTTATAGAAATGTTTCGAAGTATCTTTCTGAATTGCAGTTAAAGATTGTATTTGATTCTTATCTCTTTGAATAAGCTTTTTGCTTTTTTGTGTTGCGGTTTTTCTTCCAAATCTTTGAAAAATATTTTTGAGTCCATAAACTATCCTTGACCCATGTTGTAAGACTTCAACAACTTATAATAGACAACGCATTATATTACACTTAGACTTTTTTTTAAATCCAAGTTAATATATGTATGTAAAATACTCCATTTATGAGAGGAACCTGAAAGGAAAATAACTGTCGTAAAATGCCAACGTGGTTAACAACTGTGGAGGCAGCTTTTTCTCTTACCAGATTAAAGAAATGAGCTGCACATGGTGTACATCCTGCACACTTATTAATATCTTTAAAGAGTGCTAGGAGCCCTTTTCCTCACCTTTCATAGCAGCCATGTTGTTGGACAACACTCCATGAATGTTTCCAACCACAGGTTACTATTGTCTAAAAGTTATTCCACATTGTTGAATAAAGCCACAGGCTGGTTTCAGTCAGTGAAAAAGTTTAAAACTATACAGTTCTCAGTCACAGCAGTAGAGCGTAATAATGGCCATCTAATCAGTGTTGGGTACATCCGGCATAGCATCTACAATAATGAAGCAATATTTGGTGTCTGGTTTATTTATTTGTTAACCCTTTTGTTATTTTGTTATGAGTCTTCTGGTTTTCCGGTTCATTAACTGTTACTTTTTGTGTGTGTGTGTGTGTGTGTGTGTGTGTGTGTGTGTGTGTGTGTATTTTTCCAAGTTCTCATGCAAAAATTAGTTAAATTTAACAATCATTTCTAGGATTTCCCGTTAATTTTGACTTTTGAATCAGGACTGCTATTTTCATCATGACCTCTGAAGATTCCCTTAAAAATGCAATAACCTCAACTACTCTATTGAGCGCTTCAAAATAATATGGGATGTTCTTTCTTGTTTTTTTATTTGTGTGTAATCTTAAAAAAGGTAGTTTTCTTGTGCTCATAGAATAGTCACAGCTTTTTCAATATATTCATTAAGTCTGAAGAACTATCCAGTAGAAGTAGTGTCTGTCTTGTTGGAAATAATTTACAAACAAAATGATATTTATTACCTCCTTTTTATTGCCTTGGAATAGACTAGCTAGAATCTAAGAATATGACTATTTAAAATATTTTTTAATCTTTTTGAAAAATATCTCTTTTGCCCATTTCATATTTTGTTGATTCTATATAAATATTATTGGAATCACAAGTTTGAAGGGAAAAAAAGTATTTAATTAAAGTATTAAATGGGATTATTACTTTTTGTAACAGACCTTCATGAAACCATAGTTCTTATTAAAGTCAAGGAAGTCATCAACATGAAGCTGCGGCCAACCTTTGTTGACTATACAAATTGTATTTTGCTTTGCTATTTTCCATTTCTTCTGCTTTTTCATTTCCACTTTAGGAGTATCTGATTCTTATAATCTTTATCTTTTCTGTTGCCGCTTTAACCATCTATATTTTTCTCATGGATGCTCTCTTTTCTCCATGATTTTTGACACTTTCAGTTCATACTTCAATAGAAGGTAGCTTTTGAAGCTTTTGTGAGTCTTCAGTTTAAATTTTTGGCTTCCAAAAGGATTCTTTCTTTCCACTGTATTTGAATGTTAGAATGATCAATAAGCCTGATTTTTTTTTAATTCTGAAATTAAAGCATGCAAAGGAGCAATTCAAATGCATTTTTTAAAATTTGAATTTGTATTATGAGCTGGAAAATTGTGTAACTAAACTAACTTGTATTGCATACATCGGTTTATTGATGAACATATACAGGAGTTTTGTCACTGGAATACTTGTCTGCACTGAGTTAGTGACAACTTTGCATGCCAAGCCCTGTGAAACACCAAATTTTGTCAGGATAAGATGAATCAGTTAGCCTAAGATACTTTTTAATACATTGGAACGCAGAAAAATTCACAGAATGTCCATTGTTTTAGTGTTGCTACAGATATATGCCCTACAAACTCCGAAATTCTTATAAACGCTATTTTGCACAATTCCCACCAAAAAAACAAATATGTGAATCATATATAATTGCATACGCTGAATTATCAAATACATTCCTGATAGGAAATAACTTTTAATTTAACTAGATATTAATGGAAACTCAATCCTTTACATTTTACTTGTCTGATTGAATGAATTTTCCACAGACTAGCTTCCAGCTCCATACATTGCGAATCTTGTTTCTGCTCCACTAATAAACAATTTTCACTATCTAGGTACCACTCATTTTGTGATCATCTCTGGCTTTGCACCTTTATACCATTGTGCCACGTGAATTGGCAGAATGGACAGTTGGAATGTGCCTAGAAGTTATCTTACCCGGAGAGGGCTAGCTACCACCACAAGAGAGGCTGTAAACCATGTAAATACATCCCACGAAACCCCAAATAGCCTATCTCCAAATCAACTGCTCCTAAGCTGGATCCTAAAAACGCCCGAGCAATTGCAAAGCCACCTAACGCAAGGGGAAGTATGATGAAAGGAAAGACAAAGCAATCTTCTCTGATTGGAATTAAATTATTTTACTAGGGCAAATTTTGCCAAAATATATGACCCTGTGAGCACATTAGAATCTCTGTGAAGAAGCTTTGTAACAGGTTTTTCCCAGGATTCATGACACACAGACCTCCTTAGCTTCATGGTAAATCTGTCTCCGGACATTACTTCCAGGCTTTCTCCATAATTCCCCACACTGCCTGGAATGCCATATCCCTTTTTTCTGTTCCTGGCAATCCCTACTCTTCTTTTGGGGCCTGATTCAAATGTCAATAGTTCTCTGAGAAAGAACTTAGTGTATTGGAAAGAATTTGGGCTTTAATAAAAAACAGATCTAGGTTTTAATTATGGTTGAGTCATATGCCATTTGTGTGTCACAAACAAATTATTAACTTCTTTGAATCTTGATTTCTTCATAATATATGGATATATACATATATATACTTCGATAACTAGTAAGAATTTTTTAGAATTTAGCATTTCATCAATTCTATTTTTTTCTAATTTTAACATCTCTCCATAGACTATTAAGAACATTGAGAAAATGGTCCTTGAGAGACTTTATTTATTTATCTTCTCTTAACATTTTACTATGTGGGTGATCAACAGAATTGGAACTAGGATGAAATGAGAGAGGTATTTGCCTCAAGTCTAAAGTATAGGAGGGGTTATCAAAAAACTCAATAATCATATAAATAGTATTTAATTCAATATTATTCAAAATCTATAATGAACAAAATATCAAAATTTTATATAATGACAGGATCAGTTTTACTAATTTTTTTCTTTTGCTCTAGGATCTAAGATGGTTCGTCTTAGTAGTGGTGCTCAAAACTTAATGAAAAAATTTGGAATATTAAATTCCTTTGTATCTATTAATAGCAAATTTGAATTATTCTCTTCATATTCCATTGTTTTGACAGATGCCATCTTTCAATACCTCCAAAGTAATTTTTCTAGCACTAAAACTTAACCCTCCACAACAGATGAATATGAGCAAATTATCTTGGTTTTATCTTACAAACATTATGTGTGCTATTAAAAAGTTCTTGCTGTTTTGGGAATCTTTTAATAATTTCTGTTAGAGATAACTTCACTCTAGAATGATCTACTTCATGTTTTCTTCCATTGAAGTTATTTAAGCTTCACTCTCAACCTTTTGCAAAATGGCTCATTTCAGAGAACTTCAGAGACCTTATGCTTCCTGTAGTAACTTTACCTATATATCAGTAAGTTGTTCTTATTTAAATAAACATATTTATGGCCATTTCTCTGAGATAATGGAGATATTCTACTTGAGATGTGCTCTGAATGTGTAGTCTTACACACTGTTGGTGGAAGTACTTATTTAAGTTCAAATTGGTACTTGTTTAAGGTCAATTTTTTAAAAATACCAAATTTGAAATATGCATGACACATATTATCTTAATAACTAAAAATTATAATTTTAAAAAGAAGTAGTGTGTTGTTTTTTCCACTCTATCCTTCTAGGTGAAAGAGTATAGCTTCAAGGACCTCATACTTTAAGGATGAAGGAGAAAATAATGAAAACCTGTGACTTTTACATAGGATGTTGTTTTTAAATTGCTTTGAGGGGTGTTTTCATATTGTAAATATTAATAACCCACTCAGAAAGTGTGGCAGAGTCTTAAAAACTTTGGAATTGCCTATAATTTTATATTAAATGTAAATATTATAATATTCCTCAAACTAAAAATAAAGGAGTGCTTATACTTATTTCTAATATTTCTATTTTTAATTATATTTTTATTTTTTGAATGGGTAATACGTACGTATGACACAAAATGTAAAAATGGGCATACAGTGAAAATTAAGTCCCTCTCCCACCCTGTACTCATGGTTCCCCTGCCTATACGCAGCCACTGTTGCCAGTTCTTGGGTAGCTTTTCAGATACATTGTGTAAATATGTAACTCTCTCTCTTTAAATTTTTGTTAATTTTTATTTTGCACAGAGTAGTTCACCATTCTGCATATATCTTAAGAATTAATCCTCAATCTTTTTAGTGGCTGCATTACATTTAATTGAAAGAATGTAGCATTCTTCCTCTAGTCTTCTACTGATGAATATTCAAGTTGTGTCTGATCTTTTACAGTTATAAACAAGACCCTGATGGGTTTGGCTCAATGGATAGAGCGTCAGCCTGCGGACTGAAGGGTCCTAGGTTTGATTCCAGTCAAGGACATGTACCTTGGTTGTGGGTACATCCCCAGTAGGGGATGTGCAGGAGTCAGCTGACTAATGTTTCTCTCTCATTGACATTTATAACTCTATCCCTCTCCCTTCCTCTCTGTAAAAAATCAATAAAATATATTTTTAAAAATTACAAACAAGGCAGCAATCTATAACCTATACATGTGCCATTTCTTTATGTGTCAATATATACCCATAAGAAAGGATTTCTAGAAGTGGAAATGCTGAGTTAAAGAATATATGCAATTGTAATTTCAATAGACATTGTCAAACTTCTCTCTATTGAAGCTGTACTAAATCCCAGTCCCATCAGTAATGTATGCCTTTTCTAATCCTGGACAACACAGTATAATAAGCTTTTTAAAATAATATCTCATTATAGTTTGTATTTCTCCAATTATGAGGGAGGTTGAACATGACTTTGTTCAAGAGCTACATTTACTTTCAAGTTTCATTACATAAAGAGTGGTCAATACTTTCATAGATAGATTATTGATACATAGATAGATAAATAGACTCTTAGAATATAAAAGCAGGGTTTTCCACCTTTTCTGGAAGAATTCCATCTTTGGACTTGTAACAAATGAATAAACTTTCACTAGTATTATCTATTAGTATAGTTAGAAATCCCCTCCATATATAAATCCCCAATTGTAATTATTTCACAATTCCATGCCAAAATGCAAAATACATGTACCAATAAAAAAGTTTTTCTTCAAAACTAAAACTGTGATATTATTTAGTAATAAAAAACAAATTTCTAAGACTTAGAAAAATCTCTCTTCTAAATTTCACTTTTAAAATGTGAAAGTTTGTTTTTAATCAAATAAGTACAATATTGCTGTTCTATATGACCATTGATGAGTAATTTAACCATAGTATAAATTTTAATGCAATATCCATAAATAGCATTTTTACATTGTCCCTAGGTTTTCAACACTAATGTAAATAAATATTATAAATTAATATCAAAAGTATTGTTTCTCTATGTTCTATAATTTCACTGTTGACATTAAATCATTATATTTCCATTATTACTATCAAAGTTAAATTTTATTAAACAAAACCTAGCACTTGAAATGTATTAAAAAAAATTCAAGACTTTTCCAGTTAGTTTATATTGACCATACGGAAATTACTTAGTATCTTAGAGTTCTAAGTACAAAATATACTTCTTAATATCATTATTTTGATAATTTAATCTTTCTATTACTACATCCCACCCTGCACCATCAGCCTCACCCGGAGAAATAACTTAAGCTACAGGTAAGAGATGCCAATTAATCCGTTCTGCTGGTCACTGGAGTGAAAGATGTGCCTGCCAGGTTCCCTGTTACCCTGGACAGGAGCACAGGCTCCTGGAATTGAAAGGGAGCCAGCTCAAGGAATCATTTAGTCCAGACCTCTCTCTTCCTGCAAGTCTCTGCCTGAAATGTCTAAGACAGATGGTTTGTCCTTACCATTCACTAGGGACAGAGATTCTACAGTATTACTCTGGAGCCTTTTCTAATGTTTAATCACTATTACTGTCAGGTCAATTTAAGCTCTTTCCTGCTAGTTTTTCCTCTGCAGATGTGGAAAACAGTTGGTCAGCAACCTCTTTCTAATCACCTTTCCGAGACACAAAGACAGTTACCAAGGTGCCCTTCAACCCTTTTTATTTTCGAGATTATATCATTTATCTTCTGTCCATTTTTAATATATCTATATTTATCTTATTAACCATTTGTATTTCTTTTCATTAAACTCTTTCCACTTGTTCTATGTCACTCCTAACAATATTACAGCAAGTTCTCTCGTAATTTTAAAATGTTTAATTGTTGTAGGGCAAGGTAGCTGCACTTTCATTTATTCACTAAATAAGTACTCATTGGATATTTTGTGCCAACAAGAAAGAGATAGGCAAATTTCCTGCTCTCCTATATATATTCTAATAGAAGAAATCAAAATAATGTTATAATAAAAAAGGCATCTTACATTAATTAGCAAAAGGCTAGGTTGCTGTGCTCGAGAACCAACAATATTATTCAGTGGTTTGAAGAAGAGGTTTGTTTTTTTACCTAACAGTCCAGTGATTGCTCTGGATCATCAAGGAGTTCAGCTCCATGAAGTCTTTCAGGGACTCCAGTCCTTCTCTCATGTTTCATCATCAAATCTTAAATTCTTGATATTGTTGTTAATCCCCACCAGAGGATATTTTTCCATTGACTTTTAGAAAGAGTAGAAGGGAGAGAGAAAGACACAGAGAGAGAGACACATCGATTGGTTGCCTCCCACATGTACCCTGACCAGGGCTAGGGATTGAGCCTGCAACTCAGGTATGTGCCCCTGACCAGAATCAAGCCAGGACCCTTCAGTCTGCAGGCCCACACTCTATCACTGAGCCAAACCGACTAGGGCTCATCATCCAATCTTATATCATTGCTATTACTTCTATAGGATAAAATGGGTCACCCTGAGTTCCAGCTGGCAGGGAGGAAAAAGACAGCATGGATGAAGTTATCCTAAGCCCTGACGTGGCCCACATCTCTCACACTCAGTGCCACTGAAACTGAAGAGAAGGCAGCTACAGGCCACACCGGCAAGAGAGGCTGCAACAATAGTCTAACCATGTGACCAGGAAGAAGAAGAAGAAGAAGAAGAAGAAGAAGAAGAAGAAGAAGAAGAAGAAGAAGAAGAAGAATTTGGGGGGGACCAAATAGTATGTTGCAAACATTATCAATGTTTATCCCAAATATCCTCAGATCCCTCTTTACCTTTGTGTGTTTTTGCTTTCAACAACAAACACTGAGCTATTTTTCAAAAGATGCTCTGAGGACACTGGATCTTACTTTGCCAACACTGGAAAGTGCCAGCTAACTCTCTTACCCTCTGGTCAAGATAATTCTGAGCCACAACGTACCTTCCAGAGTTCCCATGCAGGAAAAGGTTGAAACTATCCTCAACAGGAGTTGGCCTGAGATGCATCCTTGCTTGGCTGTATTTTCTTTTCTGCCCTGCTTTCCGCATCCCCTTATTGGTTTTTCCCCAGGCGTGTTTTCTTATTTCACTTGCACATGAATCCTCATTTGATGGTTTGCTTCTAGGAAACCTAATCTAAGACTCAAGGTAAATGATTAAAGATGCTGGATCATTTTTAATGGCTTCGCACATAAGATCGTACTCATCCATACATTAGCTCATAACTATCACCACCACTATGGGGGAAAAACCCACACCGAATGTATATTTTTTATTATTTTGCTAGAGTCACATTCATATGTGTAAATTTAGCTTTTGTGCTGTAGATGTGTACAGCAAAAGAAATGCCTCTGCATCTTATTCTATTTTATCAGATTAAGCTTCATAAAAATAATCGAATTAGAATTTTGCCGATATAGTAAACTGATGAAGAAAATGGGCAACAAAAGTGCTCAGCGATACTGAGCACTGGGTAACTCAACAGGGACTTCAGAATACAGGATGTCATGGAATGAAAAGTGACCTCTTTCTATTGGCCAAATATGTTGCATGGTTTTGAATAAGGACACTGGCCCCTGAACTATGAAGGAGAAGAGTGTGGGGAGAGAGGATTCCAGAAGAAGCATTTGGCAAAAGATTCACTGATTTAATTTTGACTTCACTAACCGTAACCATCTATAATTCTCTTCTGTGATCCCAATTATAAGTTAACAAAGAAGTTTATGTCATGCAGTATTTTTACAATACTATTGAAGTATGTAAATATTAGACTTATTTGTGTGTTTCAGAATTACTATGTTTTGTATGAATAATTGACTCAGTAAGATAAAAATTTTTTAAATGAGTTTTCAATTTAAAGTACCACCTTTGATCAATTCAAATATCAGGAAATACAGGTAATACTTAAAGTAAAATTAACTTGCATTGAGATTACTGTTCTACAAATTTTACCCTGTCAGGTCCTGCAGACTTCTCTCAGAGACCTTTGTGGCTCTGATCACAGTTACAATTGTACATTTATTTTTGTGCTTATTTGATTAATGTATGTTTCCAATACTGAACTGTAAATCTATGAGGGTTATTTTTTATCATCGCTGTATCTCCAGCATCAAATACAGTTCCTTGACATTGTATATATGTACTTCATTGACCAAAAACATTACTAAATATATAAATGTAGGATAATTTACATTACATTTCAAATAATAGAATCTTTCCCATCTAAAGTACATGGCACAAGTATTATTACTTACTAATCTGTAAATTATAGTAAATGGATAATACAAATAACTCTTGTTCATTAAAAATGCAAATAAATTATATCCAGCAGAATGCAATTGATTATTGCTCTGTGCCAGAGATTTTTTATCCAGTGTGCAGCAGCATACTGGTGTGCTGCAAGAATTTTTAAAACATGCATTACCAGACTATTTACTCATGGCACTGATCTCTTTTCCCTTAGATTGTCAAATTAAAAAATGACAACAGCCAACATAACAATAGCCATTCAGTGTGACTGAATTAAAATCATTAATTTTAATTTAATTTAATCTGATTTAATCTTTGTATTCCTACATCCCACCCTACACCATTAGCCTCACCCAGAGAAATAAATTCCATTTGGTAAACATGATGTAGTTAAGCTTGTATTTCTCTGAAGGAGAAGTCAACTTTACGTGCTCTTCTTGAATCCAGTCTTGGACTCCTCTCTCATAATTATTGGTGTGCCACCGAATTTTAATGAGTTTAGGTGTGCCATGAGATGAAAAAGTTTGGAAATCGCTATCTATGCATAGATCAGTTTTGCATTTATTTATAAATGTATTTTAACTTTTCATGTTGCCCAAATGCATTCAGTCTTTGGATTCTCTTTGATTTGCTTACAATAATACTCCACTGGTTTCCTCATTACTCAGCGCATTAAATAAAATATTTTATGTGTGTTCATTTATATTCACATAAGTCATTTTGCCTTCTTCTAGAAAATATAATTTAACCTTCATAATAATTTGAAAATATCTTAAATAATGTTAATAGTTTATCTATCTACACAAAGTATACTGAGAATGAAATACACAAGATTCTCTCTGCTATACCTGACATAATAAACAAATGCAGAAACTGAGTATCTTCATAACACTTTTTAAAAGAATTTTACTAGTCAAGCAACAGAGATTTATAAAAGAACTATTCATACATGTTTTGCCTTCTATCTTTATTATTGGTTCATGTAACCACAAAGGACTAGCACTGCACTGTACCAGTGGGGCCTGCTCCAGCTTCCTGAGATTTGCCATACTAGGGAAATATTTTTATACAGACCATCCATGTGAATATTTCAAAATGTTTCTGTTTGCACTTAAATTCATTCTTTCCTTTTCTGTTTTTCTTTGGTTGTTATTATTTCATTCCATTTTACGTGCTTTATAACTGAATAATTGAAAAAAGAGATAGCTCAAGCATTGGCATTTCAACTTCATACATGTTTCAAAGAGTGCAAAAGGTTGTGTTTCAGGGGGGTAATAAAATTACATATGATTTTTTTCAAACAAATGCCACGAACTGTATCTGCTAATAAGTTTTGCCCAGCTTGGAAACCAAACTCAGCCACGTAGTATGAGAATGCCAGATATACGACAATAAATATTTTTGGCATAGTTTCAAAGCTACATAATGCCAGACATAGACATGTAAAAGTAATGGCAAGAACTACAAAGATTATAAAAGAAATAAAGTCACAGTTCGTAATTCATATGATTATGTTCAATAGCAGGCTTAGACAGCTTTTCACATAATAAGATCCACATGTAAAAGCATCAGCTTATTTTACTCAAAAAAAGATAACAGATATTAAAATGGCTTTTAAAAGTAAAATTTTGTTGAGAGCTTGTAAATGTATTTTTGCAAGCTGAAGGAGAATAACTTAAATTGTTTTTTGTTTCTATTTAGATACCCAATGTTTGCTTCCCTTTTTTGTCATGCAAAAATAATAATAATAATACAAAGAAGAAGAAGAAAGAAAGAAAGAAAAGGCAATCTCAAAGACAGGACTATCTTTTAAATATTGTCACTATAATCTATATATTATAACTGGAGTTCAGTAAGAACACTAGTCCCCTAAAGTTAAATAAATTGTGCATTGCATTTAGAAAAAAAAAAAAAGATGAAGGAAATGTAGTTGTCAGATATTCAAACCTTGATGTGACTACTGGGTACAGATTACAAGGCTCAAAGCCAAAGTGAATAAAATAGACCAAAACAATTGCATTGCATCCTCTTTTGCAAGGTGAATATATATAAGACTTGTTTTTTAAGCACAGGCATTCTAGCAATATTTTATGCTACTTGAAATAATAATTTATTTTACACCCAGAGAAATCAAGCTAAAGTGAGTTTGTGATGGGTTTGATTTCCAGAGATAAAAGAAGCACACTTTTGTGTTTTCCTTCTGTTTAATTTATGGGTTAGAAGTGGTTAGCCATCAGGGTGGGCTAATGAAAAGCAAGACTAAGGGGAAATGCTAGTGAAAGAAGGATGGAAGAAACTGTAGAATCTGAGATAAACTGTCAGTCCCTTAGGCAAGATAAGCCAGAACACCACAGTGCCAAGAACAACTGGCTCGGGTTTCAGGTCTCAGTGACCAGCAATGCTGTGAATTGAGGTTCATTTTTTAAGAAGGATTTGCCAGGATAGAAAATTATAATTTAGAAGGTGGACTGAAAATAGTCACTTTCTAAGATTTTACATTAAATGCAATAAAATATGTTTGTTAATACTCTAGGTGTATTGAATTTTTTTTATTTTGTTGTTTAAAATACATAAATGTTTTATTTGTCTTCAACCTACGGAAATTTATAATGTAAGATAAGTTATGTGAAATCTCTTACCTATCAACTATTACAAAAGAAAACATAATGCTTTGCAAACATTTTTCTTATTCCAAGTTTTGCACGAAAATGTTAAATACCCCTCTAGCAATGCCCTGTTTGTGTTGAATACATGTTGAATGCATTGGAGGTGATACACATTTTTACTTAGATGTGGGTGAAAATGGTTTTTTTACAAAAGGACACTTTCAGATTGAGTTCCATGCCCATTTACACGTGAATCCCTTTAATGGATGTTGAGTCTTGATTTAGAACTTTTAGTAGGCTCGTTTACATTTTGCAAATCTCTACCTTTGAAATAAAAACGCAGTGATCCACCCATCTGTAGACAATTAAGACCAGCAGCCAAGTATAAAAGGGTGGAGAACTTTTAATGGGTGTTTATAGATTGGAAGCACCGACCCCCTTTTAAATGAAAGAGGTCTAAGAAGAAATAGTAAGTGTTAAGGATAACCATGAAATTCATTTAACCCCCCAAGCAGAAGATCTGTTATCAAAGAATTGGCAGGGCTCTATTCCTTCCAACTTAAGGTTCTTAGCTTAAGTACTTAGCAAAAGTACTTAGAAAAGAAATACCTTATTTAGAAGTGTTTTGATTATAATTTTTAGCTGCTTTAAGGTCAAAACACAAGCCCACAGGAAGACCAACAGTAAGGTATGTGATATAAAAACAAATATTTCCATAAAATCTTTGCCCTAGCAAAAAGAGAAATTCTTAGTAGGTTTAAGGTGGGAATTTAGGGAATAGTATTTTTTTTACAGGAAATACTGGTTAGGCGTTTTATATAGGGGGTTCTGCATTTGTGAAGGGATAATTTGCTCTAAAATATGTGGGCAACCAGCCTAAATTCTCTAATTGAGTAGTTTGCTCATAACCCCAGGCCATTAGGTGAATGTAAACTGTTACAGGCTTAGTAAGAAAATAGTCCCATTAGGATTTTTGTATTTGTATGTGGTTGTGGGTTAGAGTAACTGTTTCCAAAATTGTGGATTAATGAAAAGCTCTTTTTTCTGAGTTTGCAAATACCAGCTTTGAAATGCTCAGTCAAATTAAGCCAAGGATTCTTTTTTTCGTTGTTGTTGTTGTGTGTGTTTTTACAGTTAAAAAAATTTTTACAAGATCAAGTCTCAACTGTAAGTTCCATTGTAAGTTATCGAAGGAAAATTAGATATATTTAATTGACTGGTTGTTAATAATAAAGGAAAACAGACATATTTTCTTTGATACTGACATTCAAATACTCTGTTCATGACAACTGCCAAGGTGCACAGAAAATGGGTATGACTTTTAGAAGATAAAGAGACATGCAGAAACTCAAGAAGAACCATGTACATGAATTTCACTTGGTAAACATGATGTATTTAAGCTCGTATTCCTGTGAAGGAGAAGACAACTTTATGTGCGCTTCTTGCATCTAGTCTTGGACTCTTTTCTCATAATGGAGCTCTTCAGTTGAATAGTCTATTTCCTTTTCTGTTCTCTGATTCCTATTAACTCATCACATTGTATTTCTTACTAAGTATACTTGCTCATCCCAGAGTTAGGCAATGGATGGACCCTAAATGGATGCATATTATTCCTTAAATCAGTAACTGTAAGTGTAGAAGAAATTCAAAGGAAGAAAATATCTGACCAAATATATCAGATAAATTTAATAGAGATTAAAATTAAGATAATTCATTTTTTTTTTCATGTCTCCAGTTCTCCTTTGAAGTTGACTCTAGTACTAATAAAGTCATGGATGGCTAGTGTTACATCAAATCTTTTAAAAAAAACTTTTCTTAGTAATTAAATAAATAAGAAACATAAATAAATAAGTTAGAGCCCAACAACAATCTTTTACTTCACCTAAGGCAGTGCTAGGTGTTTTCATAGGCTGTTTAACTTTTTACTCTGTCAGGTTTTCTGTTTTAAAATTTCGTATTTCAAAATACAGTAAAACAATCCCATAAATATGCATTTGCCTAAACAATTTAGTTGACTAAATAAGAATAATGTGATATGGAAGAAAATATCTTTTTAAAAAATAAAATTCGGAAAGCACATAAAGCAGAATTTTTCTGAAGTGATTTGTGAGAAGTGGAGAATTAAACATATATATACAGAATATGTGAAAAAAGAAGACTTCAAAGAGGGCCTTGCTCTACTGTGAAGTACATATAAACTCCATACCTTGAAAGAATGTATAGAGATTTCCAGAACAGTCCAATAGCTTTGAATAGCTTTCTTAAAAACCTTCTAAAAGATATAACAGACAGAATGTATTTATTCTATTCTTTGGATTGAGTTTGAAATTAGAATGCTTGAATAATAAATTTTGGACAAGTCAAAAGATGAGATTTGCTAAAAGGATTAGTGATAAAGGAAATAAAATTAACCGGTAATAAAGAAATGGAGAAAAATTTATCTTCAAAATTCTTCCCTTAATTTCTCATTTTCAAAAGTAATAAAATAATACTATATAGAAAAAAGGAAAGGATTATCAGATTCTTTCACATACCACCTTACCTATATTTTAAATACCAGCATACATATGAATTGTGTTTAGAACAAAATGAAAATGGAGAACAAGCCCACTTGGAGTGACCGAAAGACACAGGGAAATGCTATTGACAGCTGAGACCTAACAGAGGAAAAGAAAACTCCATAAATATAAACATAAAATTAGAACATATCTGCATGTAAATATGATTTGAGAGAATCCTAGATGATTTCTCAGAAGATATATAGGGAGCATTTTAAATGAATAAATGTCCCATCTCTCCTAGTTATACCTTGTACATGCAATGCCTTTACCTTTTTTTTTTTTTAGATAAATAAGAAAGAAAGAAAATGCAATCCTGTCATGACACAATATCTATTTTATGAGAAAGACAATATTTGCTCTAATATTAAGTCTAAATATTTGCTCTTTCAAATTGACTAAAATATGGTTTTAAATGGGTTCCTGGTGGTAAACTGTAGAAGCCAGGTAAGGAGATTTCATTATAGCATTCTCTCTTTTGCATACCTATATGCTTGAAAATTTCCATAATAAACATTTTTTAAAATGAAAAAGTGGATTCCTTAAGATTTGGAGAGTAGATAAATTGGCATTTGCCAAGTTCATATTTAATAATCAAAACCTGGAAAATATTGTGGAATTTCTTCTCTAGGAAAGACTTGTTGGGAAAAGAGCGTGTTGGATGTCTACTCTGTCGAGTGACAATGTATCAAGAAAGTGGAATGAGCAGGAAGGGAAGTCCAAAGGGAGGGACGAGCAGCTGTTTTAAGCTTGGTGGCTATTTTAATGTTACAAGACTTTGTTCTTCTGATGCTTCACCACCTCATTAACCTCTGTGTCATTCTGAAGTATTTTGCCATGCTCTGATGATTTGAGACTTGCTCACTAACAACACAACAAGTGGAGTCGTGGTGAATTAATTTTCAATTAGTTCTCATTAATGAACTTCATTGTTAAGGGTCTAATTGCTGTCCTAACTTCAGAAAATTTAGCAAGCACTTTGATGGTGTAGAAGGAGAGCAGCTATCAGAGTCAGGAATATCATGAGCCCTTTTTAGAAGAACTTAATTCAGCCATGGTCCAAAACAAAACAAAAGTTATGTTTAAATTATAAATCACACCCAGCCAGTAGAACCCATGCATCTTTTCTGGGGTCTTCAGAGGTAAGTTTTATTTCTAGTTGTACCTGGTGTTTATCTTGTCCAAAAAAAAACAGGCTCCAGAAGGGAAAAGATTAGATTTAAGAAGAAAAGGGCTCTGAGCAAGGCATTTTCTCCTCCTATTCCTAGGAAAAGGTTTAGTCCAGATCGTCTAGATCCAACTAAGATGAGTCTATAATACTTGGCAAATAATCCCAAATGAATCTAATTGAGAAAGACAAACTACATGGTAAAATCAATGTTCCAGGGTTGCTTAATGAGGACTAAGAGCCTGAGTAACGTGCCCACAAACCAAAACCTCTAGCAGTTTCTCAGGAAGAGTGTGATGTTCTTGTGCCAAGACAAGAAGGTTTTATGCTCCTTCCATTTCAATTTTTAAAAACCTACGACTGAGATGGGTGAGATGCTCACCACCCACAGACTAAGCCTTCGCCTTCATAAAATTTAATGAACATTTTTTGTCCTTATGATTTTTTTTTTCATGAAAAACTGAGTTTGTTGATAAATTAATCCTTCGGTGTTTTCCCTTGGGGTGACACACATTTTAACATACACTATGATTTCAGAATTAGAAAAAAGGTATTTAATAAACAAAGAGCATTTCTCAGTTTATGATGTGAATTCTTCCTTTCACACAGAAATGATAATTGCAGTGTTTTTCACTAGATATTCATTGAGTGCCAATTTGTTCATAACATGAGACTTTCAGGATCATGTCTTTAAAAAATTAAAATTAAACTAGAATATGGGAGATCTTGTTCTGATGAAACTATAAAGTAATTTAGATACAAAGGAGGAATGCATGAAACTGTAAAATAGTGACAAAGCAACAGATAAATAAGTACAAAATAATGCGGTAGAAGTGCTAAAGGGACGTTTCGGGCACGTAAGACAGAGACAGTTATGATGGCCAAACCTTTGCTGGTGAATTATCGGCTTTATTTACTTCTTTCATCAGAAGCAGTTTCACTGCATTGCTGATAATTTTCTTTTGAAAACAAATTCAGATTTTAACTCTTTTTAAATGAGTGGTATTTTATAGACAGAAGAATGTCCTGGAATTCAGTTCTTTGACACAGAAAGGTGTAAGAATAACATTGGGGGGTTTTCTATGGTGATGTAAAGACAATGCCTTCCTTGTAAATCAGCAAGAAACTGGAAATGTGAAACACTTTATTATGTCAGTCACTTTTAAAGATCTGGAATGAAACTATGCATATTAAATACAATCTTTAAAAATATCAAAAGAACGATAGATAATAAAACTGTACATTTTTAATGAACAGGAACAAAACTCAGAAGAAATAAGTGGTCCGTTAGTTAAGTCAGTGAATTAGGAAAATTTGTCAAAACATTTAGAGATAATTAATCTTTAATAAATGAATGTGTTTTTAACAAAAGATTGTCTAATAGGTTGCAAACTTAAGATCTGGGTCTGAGGACAGCATCGAAGAAAGAGCTCAGGTTTTAGAAATAGACAGACTTGAATTAATCCCACTTTGACATTCATGAACAGGTTCTTGGACAAGTTTCTTAACTTCTCTGAGTCTCAGTTTCATTATTGGTAAAGTACAAAAACAATAATGCCACCATTATAAAGATTTTTGAGAGGACTAAATGGTAAACACTCAATAAAAAGGAACTATTGCTATGATATGTACTCAGCTGAACATTTGAAAGTAAGCAAGACTCTCTAGGAGGATAAGGAAAGTTATCTTACAATGTCATCTCATTAGTGAAATCAATAAAATATTGTTATTCAAAACGGCCAGGAAACATGGAGACATAACCAAGTAAGAATTATGTGACTGCTGAAACAGGTTTGGCTCAATGGATAGAGCGTTGGCTTGGGGACTGAAGGGTCCCAGGTTCGATTCCGGTCAAGGGCATGTACCTTGGTTGCAGGCATATCCCCAGTAGGGTGTGTGCAAGAGGAAGCTGATCGATGACTCTCTCTCATCGATGTTTCTATCTCTCTCCCTTCCTCTCTGTACAAAATCAATAAAATATATATATTTTTTTTAAAATTTTTAAATAAAAGAAAAAAAGAATTATGTGACTGCCAAAACTTAGGCTGCATGATGGCCAGTTCAAAGAAAAAAATTGATGTCAGTTTTCAAATCTCAACCTATGGCACAAAAATCAAGCTTTTAGTATTATTTCACCTCCATAATTACTCTGACACCCCAGATTGTTGGATCCTACCTTTTGTCCTAAACTATCCTGAGTTAAAAATCAACGGTGTGGCTCAGCTGGTTGAACATAGTCCCGATCGATTCCCAGTCAGGGCACATGCCCAGGTTTCCTGTTCCATCCCCAGCTGGAGTGCGTGCCGGAGGCAGCCAATGATGTCGATGTTTCTCTCTTCCTCTCCTTTCCTCTTTCTCTGAAATCAATCAAAACATTTTTTTAAATCAACAATAACATACATGTCCTGTTTCTTCCCATGAATAAAACATGAATGTATGTATGTATGTGGTTTTATTAGGTCAGCTGGAAAAAATAAACTGCCCTGCAGCCAGGCACCTGTTTTCTGCATATTCCAATACGTGAAATGTCACTCCCTCAAAAGAACCACGGCGAAACCGGCCTCTCCGTGCATTGTCCCAACTCAACATAATAATTCTTTTTCTTACACGTCTTTGCAAAACATTAAAGACCTTCTCAGTATCTCTTGTCTTAGTCATAATGTTCTTATAAGATGATTTTATTACTTTAATTCTTTTTTAGACACAGTCATACCATAGTAACTGTAATTCAGATAGTATTACTTTAAAAAAAAACGAGAAAGAATTAAATAAAATTTTAATTCTGATTTTGCAAGATACTTTTAAAATAAGCCATTTTTACCTGTGGTAACACTAATAACATGTTATTGCCCCCAGTCTAGCCTAAGAAAATGTCAACTACTTTGTTTTCTTTTTTGAAAATAAAACAATAATATATGTACATAGTTTCAAAAATTGAAGAGCACAAAAGTATCTGCTCCTCTAATCTCCCAATTAAACTTGGTTCTTAAATTGGAGTCTATTCACTCATAGACTTTATTTTCTTATTTTTTTATTTTTTTCACTTATGGATTTTCTAAATTCAATTTTACTTTGATGTACCTGACACCATGATAGATAGATAGATAGATAGATAGATAAACATTTACTTCTATTGTAATATATGTAGTATGTATTGTTATACTTAATATAATATTAATTTTAAAAAGTTCTAGAGCCATTTCACTTAAGCTACTGTTTATATGAAGTCAAAAGTAGAATTAAAGAAAATAACATAAACACCTATCTAGCCAGAGCTAAATAACCCAAATTCATTGTAGTCAGACAATGATAATTTATGTTCCTGGATGGTCCTTCACTCCGCAAGATGCAAATGCCTTCTGAA
Organism: Pipistrellus hanaki; assembly: GCF_964339955.1. Taxonomy (NCBI): domain Eukaryota; kingdom Metazoa; phylum Chordata; class Mammalia; order Chiroptera; family Vespertilionidae; genus Pipistrellus; species Pipistrellus hanaki. The sequence continues at coordinate 48,540,699 of NC_140510.1, forward strand.
GCACAAAGCAGTCATTTGACTTAGCCTTCATGTTAAAGTCATCTTATTATATTCTATTTCCTTGAAATGTATGATCCAGAACTAAAAGTGTCATATGTGTGGCAATTTTTTTGTTACTTAGAATATTAATTATACTATTTTTTTGTTACTTAGAATATTTCATTATCCTTAGATTCTTTAAAATGAGTTCCCTTTAAGTTTCACATGGAAAAAAAAAGACCTGTGGAGAAAAGGAAAAATTATATTTACGTATATGGCATTATGAGTAAAAATTCTGTTTGTCTTCATTCTTGAGTGCATCAGTATTAATATTGCCTTAACATATACAAAGCAATTTTACCCTTTTTTCCCTAATACATATAACAAAATATCTAGCTGTTGTCTTAATAGATTTTGATTCCATAAACACAATTCCATTAACTTCATATAAATGCATTTCAAATTATTAAAGTGCAGTTATTTAGATATTTTATACAAGGAAAAATACTTTTAGTAAATAGAAGTAATTGTGCTCAGATATCATAAGTGCATTTGGTCAAACATTTAGGGTTCTCGGTTTTATAAGTTAATAATTTAATACCATTTACTTATTTTACATAATTTAAGTAATTTCTTCAGAGCAAGTTACCTCTATTTTCTACAGCCATTTTCATAATTATGCATTGTGCATGATATGAATAACCACCTTAGAACCTCTTGCTCTGATTATTATTTGGAAGGTAAATAATTAATACAGAAAATTGTTTTTAGAAGTTTCTATAATATTTTATGTACTAGAGATCTGGTGCATGAATTTGTGCACGGGTGGGGTCCCTCTGGGTTAGGGGTGTCGAACTCAATCAGAGAAGGGGCCAAAATCTAAAATCCAGCCTAAATCACGGGCCGAATGGTTTACTGTAAAGTCATAAACTGACAATGTCATAAACTGACAGCGGAGTGCAGTGATGACAGCGCGGTGCGGGCCACATTGCAAGGCCTGGCCGGCCGGATTTGGCCCGCGAGCCTTGTGTTTGACACATGTGCTCTGGGTGACCTGCAGGAATCAGGTGGAAGCCCACCGTCCAATGCCGCCTGCAGCTCCTGCCTGCTGCTCCGCTCATCCCGGGCCCTGTGCCTGCTGCGGGCTTGCACCCAATCAGTCCCGATAGATCGGGAGAGGCTCGAGATGCCACAGCAGCACTTGCCAGCCTTGAGCCCTGTGTCTGGTGCCCTCCCAAGGGGAGTGGCCTGAGAGATCAGGCTGAAACTGGCTCTCCAACATCCCCTGAGGGATCCCAGATTGCAAGAGGGTGCAGGCCAAGCTGAGGGACCTCACCAGTGCACAATCCCCCTGGAGAGGGACCACAGGAGGGCTCCAAGGCATGTCCAGCCCTTCTCACTCAGTCCTGATCAACTGGACCCCAGCAGCAAGCTAACCTACTGGTCCGAACATCTGCCCCTAGTGGTCAGTGCACGTCATAGCGAGCGGTTGAGCAGCCTTAGCATATCATTAGCCTATTACGCTTTGTTTGGTTGTTCGGTTGTTCTGCCGTTCGGTCTATTGGCATATTACCCTTTTATCATATAGGATGCTTTGCTTTGATTTTAAAAAATGTTAATAATAGAACAACTTAGCATACTAAGTTGTTCTATTATTAACTATTAATTTTTAGATTTATATGCATCAATAGAATATTTCTGTTTTAACAAAAACCAAAGAAAGCAAGGAAATGATTTTATGCCATCCAATTAAACCAGAAAGATATTATGCCATCCAATACTCAGATACTACAGGGTATGTTAAGACATTCTGTTGTATCATGATGACATGTGATAGCCTTCCAAAATTAACAGAGTATTTTTTGTGTTTGGTTTCTTTCCAGAGGGAGGACCTTAAAATATCTTCTTGTTCTGATAAGCACAGTTTGTTGTTGTTGTTAATCCTCACCCAAGGACAGTTTGATTTTTAGAGAGTGAAAGGGAGGGGGAGAAACATCCATGTGAGCCGAAACCAGTTTGGCTCAGTGGATAGAGCATCGGCTTGCGGACTGAGGGGTCCCAGGTTCAATTCCGGTCAAGGGCATGTACATTGGTTGTGGGCACATCGCCAGTAGGGGGTGTGCAGGAGGCAGCTGGTCGATGTATCTCTCTCATCGATGTTTCTGGCTCTCTATCCCTCTTCCTTCCTCTCTGTGAAAAATCAATAAATTAAAAAAAAAAAAAAAAAAAAAGAAACATCGATGTGAGAGGGCACATCAATTGGTGGCCTTCTGCACATGTGAGGACTAGAGGTTAGGCCTGAAAGAGAGGTACATGCCCTTGACCAGAATCAAACCTGAGAGCCTTCGGTCCTCAGGACCATGGTCTAACCACTGAGCAACTGGCTAGGGCTTTATAAGCACTGTTTAGAATTTATGAAGCCTTAACCTCTTTTAGTTATGTGAATCTTGTTAAGAAAATACTCAGAAATCACATTTCTTCTGTTTTCCTTACAGTTCTCTCCTCCACTCTACCTCTCCTCTCCTTGTTCCTTGGGGTAATTTCTTTGTTTTCTTCCTCTCAGCCAAACTGAATTTTTAAAAAGATGTTTTTTAAAATAGCTTAGGGAAGATATATACTTACTAGTATATGGTTGTGATGCCGGTTTTTCATGCCTGACCTAATAGGTCGTGCGTTTGTTCCCCTTGACCTTTCACACGTGCTGTGGCTTCTCCCATTTTGTTCCAGACTCACAGGCTTAGCATTGCTGAGCACACCCTTGACTCCCACAGTGGTACTGGAGTCCCTGTCACTACACTTCAGCTTTATAAAATATTCAATTTATGCCCGGAATGTGTTCACTGCATCAATCAGATTTCAATCTGATTTCAAAACATAGAATGTATTTCTAAATTCTGAGGAAGAACATGGAGTCTCATCTCAAATTCCACAGAGCCAGGTCAGTATGTGGCACTGTTTTAAAATGAAATGAAGGTTTTCAGAGTCTCATAAACTCAACTTCAATGTCCATGTATACACTTTGTAAATATTAATTAGGATGCTCTGTGTTTCCCATAAACCGTAGCGGGGCCTCCTTCTCCAAACCTCCAACCACTGCCATCTGGGTCTGAGGAATCCCTGGGTCATTTATTCTGCTAGGTGTCAAATTTTTGTTGAGGGCGTTATATTTAGATTTCTGAAAGAGGTGGCAGTAATGCTTAGCTCTATGCCCCTCACTTACCCACAGAGGAGCCAAAGAGCAATACACATTTTGAGGTCAATTACTCTCTCTTTAGTTTAGAAGGGCCTTAGTGACTCAATCTTCAAGACCAGTCATTTTGGTGAGAGATTCCAGCCATGCCAAACTCCTTCTTCACACAGTGTCACACGACAAAGCACAGGCACAAGTTCACCAGGCAATGGGTAGCCGGAGTGTTGTTAGTTGCCTTTAGCTGACTTTCTCCTCCTGGAGCAGAGGGACGACTCAAACATAGCATGTTTAAGATCACAGGCACTGGGGTTAGCCAGTCCTGGTTCAAATTTCACACATTGCTAACTGTGTGACTTTGGGCAAGTTAATTAAGCTTCACTTTCTCCTCTATAAAATAGCAAATAACCACGTGTACTTCATAGGGCTTCAACGTGATAATGTATGTAATGTGTCTAGCACATGGTGAAAACGCAGTAAGTGTTGATTATTATTTCATTCATTTATTCAACAAACACTGAACACCTAACTGAAAGCGTTTTATGGATGGAGAAACTGAGGCACAGGAATCTGCTGTAATTATCCAGTTACTGTTGAGATAGAACAAATGTCCTAATGTTGCTTTTTTTTGTCTCACTAGGCTAAGCCAGTTTTCTTAATGCAATGTTAAAAACCCAACTTAGAGTTAGGAAACAGCCAGGAGCTCCTCAAAAAGTAAAATATTTTAAAGACAAGCACATTTCTTGTTTTGGTTTTGTGTGAGGTATAATGATTTCAAATATATGTGTGATACACACACACACACACACACACACACACACACACACACACATACAGAGAGCCAACAAATATTTTTTTAAATTTTTAATACTCACCCAAGGAGATAGATAGATATATATATATATATATATATATATATATATATATATATATACACACACACATATATTTAGAGACGGGGGGGGAGAGAGAGAGAGAGAGGATTTCAAATATTATAAATATATATATATATATATATACTTTTTTTGAGAGAGAGTGGAAAGGAGAGGGAGAGACAGAAACATCAATGTGAGAGAGATACATCAATTGGTTGCCTCCCCACCGTACATGGGATAGGACCTAAAAGTGAGGTAAGTGTCCTTGACCACAATTGAACCCAGGACCCTTCAGTCCGCAGGCTGATGCTCTATATGCTGAGCAAAACCAGCCAGGGCCCAACAAATACTTTAACCACACAAAAATCTATCTCATTACTTTACCTGTATCTTGCACAATCAAAGAAATATATATTACTGTCAATTAAAGGCCTGGGGTTTGTTTCTTTATTGTACATATTGTCTTCATTTCTTCATATAATGATATTCTTATACATTTTAATCAATACTATATAATATAGCAAATAATAAAGACAAACAATGGGTGAGAAGCAGGAGGAGAAAGAATCTCTTTCCATTGATGATTTATTTTCTCAAATGAGTGCTTATTCCCAGAGATTGCCTAACAAAGTGAAATTATTATATTAACTAGATTAACCCACATTCACCTTACCAAATGCTGATTAGGTCCACCTTCCCTGACAGAAATATGTCAAAGTGTTGAAACTTGATTTTTTTCATATGAAAAAAACTTAATATGAAAATAGATTTTGAAACAGCCAGGAGTCAAAATGTATATTTTGAATGACAGCAGTTCTGGCTAATAATGATTTCTTAGGCCCATATAAATCCTCCTTATCATTCCATGATTGTGCATTTCTAATGCAAATAATTTATTACTGTATAAGAAAATCAAGACAGTCCTGGTCTGTGTATGTGGATTTAAAATTTACTGTGCTATGAGATGTAACCTTGATAAGAAAATGAATATTATTATAAATGACAAGACTTTTATGCAAAACTGGAATTTGACAGTGTCATTTACAATAAAAATTAGGTTTTTAAAAAATATATATTTTATTGATTTTTTACAGAGAGGAAAGAAGAGGGATAGTTAGAAACATGGATGAGAGAAAATATCAATCAGCTCCCTCCTATTGGGGATGTTCCCACAACCAAGGTTCATACCCTTGACCGGAATCTAACCTGGGACCCTTCAGTCCACAGGCCGATGCTCTATCTGCTGAGCCAAACCAGTTAGGACAACAGTGAGTCTTTTAATCCATGTACCTTACCTGTTGTACATGATACTTATCAGTTCACATTATAACAGCTAGGAGCTTAATGTCCAGTTTTATGTCCCCCCTTCCCTGCTATAACAATTTTGAAGCTGGTCAAAATAATTCTCCTTATTGAATAGGAGATGAGATGAATAATCCATTGATTCATTTCATGTATTTTTATGGAATGCCTCTTACGTGCCAGCCAGGAACCTGTGCGAAGGAAAATCCATAGTCCCTGCTGTCATATAGCTTAGTGGAGGAACCAAACTTCTAATAAATAATCACACAAAGACATATATAACTTAAAGGTGATTAAATGTTATGAAGAAAAATTATAGGGCACCATGATGAGCTAGAGCAGGGAGACTAATTTAGTTTGGTAGATCAGGGAAAGCCTTTCTGCAAACTTCACTTTTAAGGTGAGAACTTCAGAAACAGTGAGCTGGCTGGGCAAACTAGTGGAGAAATAGAGTAGACTTTGTGATTACCTCCCTCCTTCCCGCTTCATCCCACATTCCCTTTATGCACATAGTATATTAACCACTGGTTTGGACTGGTATAGAGAGCCTGCTCTCATTTCAAGGACTGGGCCCCTGATTGCTACAATCAGATCCCCTTGTCAGAGTGATTGGTTCAGAGATGGACTGGCCTAAGCCAATTAGTATATGACGAACTTCAGGTCAAAGTAATTTATTCTTAGTGGGTATGTGACCTAAGTTGGATTAATCAGAATGATGGCTAGGGCTTCCTTTTGAAGGAAGGGAAAGAACTGTTTTCTCTTCCTGGATATGAACAAGGATATGCAGCTTGGGAGCTAGTGGCAGCCATCTCTCTACCAGAAGAAACCCCAACCTGAAAAATAAAGCCAACAATACAGAGGAGAACTAGCATAATCACAGTGAGACAGAGCCCTGATGGTATCATGAACTGAAGGCTAAACCAACCACTGGTCCATCCAACTTGAGTTTTTTGTTAATGGCTACCAAAAGCGTTCTGTTACAGGCAAAGAGGATTCTGGACAGAGAAAACAGTCCATGTGAAAACACTAAAGCAGGAAAGAGTGTGATATAATGTTGGATACTTCTTGTTTCCAAAATAGATCCATTCCTTTGTCCCCTAAGAACATTAGCCCCCTAGTCAACTCCTGTTTAAGTATTTCCTCTTTCTCCATAAAGTCTTCTCTAACCATTCTTACCCATAAGAGTGATACCCTTCTTCCTTACTGACTCTAGCCAACTTTTTCCAAATACAATTTCTATTTCTGCTATATTACTTGACTTCCCCCCTCTAACCTGTTCTCCAATGTAGTTTTGCATCTGCACGCCTTTGCAAGCATATTTCATATTTCCTCAACCTTAAGTGAACTTCTTACACCATCTATTGAAATTCTACATACCCTTCAAGCATTTCCAGTAGATAATTAGGGTTTCCTTTTGCTGGTGGAAGGGAAAGGAAGCCAAACTCTCCTGGAAAACCTTTTCTAATATCCCAGGAGGACATAAGCATGTCTGTTTCTTCCACTAGATTGTCCTTTCTTGAGTACAGGGATCACCTTTTATCCAACTTTGAGTTCCCACTGCATTACTACAACAGAGACATTGTTTATTGAATGAATAATTGAATGGCTGAATGAAAAGATAGATGGACAGATTCCTCTAAATATATTTTTATATGTGTGGAAGTTTTTAGAGAAAAGAACCATATCTAGTTTTTTAATCCTCTTAGTACATAGCAGAATACACATGCATATTGTAGGAAGTAATAAAAATACTTAATAAATGAAAACGCTTCATATGAGATGCTAATTTCAAATCAGAAGTATAAGAATTTAAGTAAATTTGTGGTTGATGTTTTTCTTTTTAAACTGGAAGCTATATAGAAGGTCATCTAGCCACATTCCTTTAATATTAAGAGTTAAGCACATTCTTTATGTCATAAGTCATCAGAGCTATTACTAAAGTCTCTGATACACATAGATAGAAAGCTAATCAAAACCAGAAGTGCTGTTCATTTGTTTAAGCACTGGATTTTGGTGAATTGAACTTAAATGGCAAATAGTTTCAACTATAAATACTTGTCTAAAAGAACTAAAGACCAATGTTTAAGCCCCTCTATAAAATACTATTTTGAAATGGCAAATACACTTTTACACTAAGAATGTCTTTCAATGGGTCACACTGGAAACTTAATTGTTTTATCATCTTTTTAGAGTGAGGAGCCTCATATTTTTGATAGGTTAAGATTTTTTTGTGTCACTCATTCAATATTTGGAAGAAGTATAATTGGTACAGATTTTTTGCATGACAATATGACTATCTATCAAAAATGTAAAATATATATAATCTTTGTCCTATTGAATCTATTGTACATTTAGGAACCCATCCTAAATAAAAACTCACACTAGAACATAAAGAAATATGTAAAAAAAAAAAAAGTGTGAGGTAATATTATTATTCAATCTCAACTCAAGGGAAATTAATGGGATGGTCAGTTCTCCTTGGAAGAGGGGAAAGAGATCCAAAGAGGAAATAACTTGAGCCAAGCCTTCAGGAGCAATTTGGCACATAATAAAGGTAAGGTACAAGTAGTGAAGAGTAAAAAAGATATCTCCAGTTGTCCATCACCTTGGTGTTTAACATTTACACTTAAAGTTATTGATGTAATTAAGTTGAAACCTCTGTTTAGTTAATTCTGTGATAGCAGTGTGAACCACTTTCCTAAAAGGGTTTGACTTATGAAAAAAGAAGTGGCTCAAAAACAATGAGAATACAACTAATAACAACTAATACAGCTACCATTTATGAGGTACTACCACAAGCCAGCAATGTGCTAGGCACATGATATTCATGAGTTCAATAATTTCTCGTCACATTTGCAAGCTGCCTCAAGATATTCAAGGACTATAATGTGGCAGATCATTTGGATTTGTTCTATGTGGTATTGGGTTAGAACTAGAATCAATGGGTGGAAGCCATAGAAAAGACAGATTTCAATCAACCAGGAGAATCATTACCAAAGATGTATTGAATGACTGCTGGACATAATATGCTTTTTACTTTTTAACTCTTTAATACTTTCATTTGTAATAGATAGTTTTTACCCCAAACTATTTAAAGACTAAGAACAAGAGGCAAAGGCAGAATTTAAAGAATTCTCATTCTTGAAGAGTTTGTTATTCTTCTCACCCACAGATACACTTTTATGTCCTACAAGACCAGCAAATGAAAAGGAACATAGGGAATTAGAAGCTCTTAACTCATTGGTGAAATACAACTTTAAGCAGCTCAAGCATGTTGAGTTTTTTTGGGACATGCACAATATGAAAGGGGTTCCTCACAAAACTCTGAGGCAAAAGTGATACTTGAAGCTTCTGTGGTCAGGTATGGCTTACTGAAGGCTTATAGTCTCCTCTTCTGGTTGTACAGTTAGACTGGTGCCCAGATTGCCAGTTGCCTTGGTGGTTCTTGTCCCCTGCCATTCATCTATGGATCTACCTACCCATTTGCTTTTTACTCTGAGTCCTTGCCTTTTATATATATATATATATATATATATATATATATATATATATATATATATAATTGATTTTTTGCAGAGAGGAAGGAAGAGGGATAGAGAACTAGAAACATTGATGAGAGAGAAACATCAACCAGCTGCCTCCTGTACGCCTCCCACCAGGAATGTGCCCACAACCAATGCACATGCCCTTGACCGGATTCGAACCCGGGACCCTTCAGTCCGAAGACCGACACTTTATCCACTGAGCCAAACCGGTTTCGGCTGAGTCCTTGCTTTGACAGGTGGTTTTAACTTCAAATTACAAATACTTTCTCTCTGGGTACAATCTCAGTCTCTCACTCATATTTAACATTTTAAGTAACAGCCTGCTGTTCATCATCCTAAGCAATCTGCGGATTTAAACCTACACTGTGTATGTGCATGTAAATACATATGCGTTCTAATACAAATCACTTCCGACTCATTCCTTTCACACTTAACATCCTCAAACAGAGAAGGGAGAAAAAAACAACAAAGCCTCCAGTGAGCTGAGGATTCCCCACACCCCTGTCACCATTACACCATATGTGAAGAGCTCCATAACTCTACAACTTACAAGAAATGTAGAAGGGCCTCCAAGTGTCAGCTGGGTAGTTGAATTAGATTACCTGGAATTGTTCTCCCAAGTCTGAGAATCTGTGACTCTCTGATAATTAACTTTAGTTGAGAATAAGCCTTGTCCTAGCCAGTTTTGCTCAATGGGTAGAGTAGCAGCCTGTGGACTGAAGGGTCCCAGGTTTGATTCTGGTCAAGGGCACTTGCCTGGGTTGCAGGCTCAATTCCCCAGTAAGGGGGCGTGCAGAAGGCAGCCAATCAATGATTTTCTCTTATCATTGATGTTTCTATCTCTCTTTCCCTCTCCTTTCCTCTCTGAAATAAATAAAAATATATTTTAAAAAAAGAGAGAATCAGCCTTGAAATGGGACTATTCCCATTTGTATATGTCTTTCAGTCACGAGTTATAAATCATTGTGGTTGGATTACTGAGAACAGTGAGATGATGGGAATGGGAGTATCAGAACACAAATGAAGTCATTGATTGTTTGGTTTCAGCCAAGATTACAAAAATTAATAAGACATGGTCTTATGCTCAGCAAGTTCAATGTTCAGAGAAGAAAACAGCCATTCTAGACCATTTTGGAACATGACGAATAAAGTGATTTTTTTAAATGTGTACCAAGTGTCATGTGGTGAATATTAAAGAGGGGGATCAGGGATAACATCCAGGTATCTACAGTATCACTTCCCCAATGAGGCCTTTCCTGGCCACCCTTTTAAAACTTGAACATCATCCTTACCAATATCTTCTATCTCTTTCCCCCCTACATCTTTTTCTATAACTCCTAGAATGTTTTATATCATTCCATTACTGCCACTAGAATATATGAAATTCTTCAGGGCAGGGGTTTTTGTCTCCTTTACTCAGTGTAGTATCACCAATATCAGGAGCAGTGCCTGGAACCTCCTATGTACTCAGTAAGTATCTAATGAACGAATAAATTCATGATGGTGGTTCTAAGAAACTGAGAACAAGAATACAGGAATAGGAAGTGGTTTGGAGGAAAAGGTGTCAAATTCAGTTTAGGACTTTCTGGACCACTCCAGGGAAGACTCTGTAGGAAAGATGAAGCTAGGCAGAGTCTCAGAATGTTAGATCTGACAGACACCCCAGAGATTATGCTCTATTCAGTTCCTTCATTTAGGAAAGAAAAGAAAAAAAAGGTCCAGAAAAGTGAAGTACCTTGAGCATGGCAAGGTAAACACTAGCTAGATACTAGCACAACTGACCTGAACTTCCAGGCTTCCTGTCCCCAGCTCCATGCCTTTGGTGTTTATGCCTCATATTGTTTGTTTTTTGCCGATCTAAGAGAAGGCTAAAAATCACTTGCCTTTGACCTTCAGCTAAAACTTAACTAAATTGTTAAATGACTATTTTTACGGGTCCTAGTTGGCCAATTAGCTCAGGAAAGAAACCTTTTGAGCATGAACGAAATATAGAAAAATCTAATCATGGAGAACTCTTCATGGCTGAGGCTGCCTTAGCAGCTGTGCTAGAACAATAGACGTCTTTGATTGTATGCCTCACACCAAGCATGACGTTGGCTGAAACACTCATGATTTCATTTTTATTTGATATTTTTAAATAGAAATATAATTTACACACAGTAAAACCTACAGATGTTAAGTGCACAGGTCAATGAATTTGCCCTTCCCAGTCAAAGTCCCCTCCCACTGGCGCCACAATTCTGATTTCTATCACCATTGATCAGTTTTACCACTTAAAGCACTTCATAAAGAAGAAAACCTGTAGCATAGATTTTTCTGTGTCTGGTTCCTTTTGCTAATGAATGTTAGCATCATGCCTGTGAGATTCAGCCATGTTGTTGTTGTTATTAGTAGTTCTTTTTTTCCTTCATATTTCTGAGTAGTATTCCATTGTATGAATATACCACGACTTGTTTATCCATTCTTTTACTGATGGATATTTGGGATATTTCTAATTTCTGGCTATTGTGAATAAAGCTGCTATAGACATTCTTATTAAGTCTACTTATTGACCTATGTTTTCATATCTAATGGATAAATACCTAGAAATGAAATGTCTGGGTCATAGGATAGTTACATGTTTCACTTTATAAAGAACTGCCAAAGAATTTTCCAAAGTGGTTATGATATTACACTCCCACCAGCAATGTGTAAGATTTAATTTTCAATTCCTTCAGATCTTCACCAATAAAGGTGTTATCAAGCCTTTCATTTAGCTACAATACTGTTTTGCTAACTGACTAGAAGAAGCAAGATCTTTACAACAGTATCACTATTCCCAGCAACATCGGAGAGTACACACTCTGTCCTGGTCTCTTGGGTAAGCTTGTCAGGAAGGAAGTTCCTCTTCCATGGACTTAGCTTACGCTGTTCTATAATAGAGCAGGGCCACCCAGAAGGTTACTGAACTTGGGCTGCATAGCAGAGTTATTTACCAGAACTCTCACCCAGCTACTTGGGTTCAAATCCTGCTCCTACCTGTCTAGCTTAGTGAAGTTATTTTCACCTCTTTCTGCCTCATTTTCCCCACCTGCGACACTAAGAGAAGTAACAGTATCTCAAAGGGATGTTATGATGATAAATGAGCTAAAAGATGCACAGCATCATTTGCCTGGCACTCAGTAAATGTGCATACTTATTACTGCTCTCATCATTCCAGCTAAACCTGGGTTTTCTTTAGGATTCTCAGCCCTATCCATGAATGGAGGTTTCGGAGCTCAGATGTCTGCTGGAGCCCTCATTCTCTTCACTAAGAAGAAACACACATCAATTAGATACATGAGTAAGAGACCGTTGAACCATGACATGAATTAACCTTTATAAGACTTAAGAGGGAAAAGAAGGCTGTGGTTCTCACTGGACATTCCTTATTTGTTTTATCATTCTTAAGTCATTTTTCCTGGGAGATCTTAAGTACCAGCTGAGAATACCTACTTAGATAAAGACTTTAAACTTTGGAAAGCATTTTCTTGCACATTTTCTCCCTTGATCCACTTCGCAGTCCTGGTAGAGGCAGGTTTTAGTTAGTGCACTCATCTTACAAGGAAGGGAGCTGACAGTGACTTGTCCAAGGTCACAGAGTCAATTAGAGACTCCGCAGAAACCAACAGCCAGGTCTCCTGACTCTTTTACAGCAGTTTTCTGCTTTCACCATGGTGACCTCATCTTCTCATCCATTGATTTATTCATTCAATAACTACTTATTGAACATCTATTTATTTGTCAGACACTGTTCTAGGACTAGCAAGTTGTTGATATAGCAGTGGATATAGCAGGCATGATAAGAAATCACACAGACAGCCCTGGTCAGTTTGGTTCAGTGGCTAGTAGGGGTGTCGAACTCAATCAGAGAAGGGGCCAAAATTTAAAATCCAGCCTAAATCGCGGGCCGAATGGTTTTCTGAACAGTCATAAACTGACAATGTCATAAACTGACAGTGGAGTGCAGTGATGACAGCGCGGTGTGGGCCACATTGCAAGGCCTGGCGGGCTGGATTTGGCCCGCGGGCCTTGTGTTTGACACATGTGGGCTAGAGCATCAGCCTGTGGACTCAAGGGTCCCAGGTTCGATTCTGGCCGGGGGCATATACATTAGTTGTGGGCACATCCCCAGTAGAGAGTGTGCAGGAGGCAGCTGATTGATGTTTCTGACTTTCATCAATGTTTCTGACTTTCTCTCCTTCTCCCTTCCTTTCTATAAAAAATCAATAAAATATATTATTTTTTTAAAGAAATCACACAGACAAAAATCTCTACCATGATGGAGTCTGCATTCTAGTGAGAAGAGAGCAAAAACAAACAAATAAAAACATTATAGCATGCCAGGTACCAATCTGTGATATGGAAAAACATAAAGCAGAAGGGTGACAGGAAGTGTAATCAGGAAATAGGATAAAGGGATTACAGCTTTTTGTTGTTGTTGTTCATCCTCACCCAAGAATATTTTCCCATTGATTGTTAGTAGGAAATCAGTGGAAGAAAGAGGGAAAGACAGAGAGCAACATTGAGGTGAGAGAGACACATCAGTTGGTAGCCTCCTACACCCGCCCTGACCAGGGCCCAGGCTGGGGAGGAGCCTGCAACTGAGATGAGGTATGTCCCTTGACCAGAATCAAACCTAGGACCCTTGAGTCCACAAGCCAGTGCTCTATCCACTGAGCAATACTGGCTGGGGCAGATTGCAGCTTTAATTGACTAGTCAGGGAAGGACTTACTGAGAAGGTGACATTTGAATCGAGTGAAAGAGATGAGGGAGGGATGCTGCAAATATTTGGTGGAGGAGCTTCCAGGCAGAGAGAAGTGGCAAGAAAAAAAGTCCTAAGGGGGAAGCAGGCCCAATAAGTTCTAAGAATAGCCTGGAGGTTACAACAGCTAAGTAGAGGCAGCAAGAAAGAAAGTAGTGTGTCAGAACCCACTGCTTAGGGCTTTGTGAATAATTGTAAGGCCATTAATGTTTATTCTGAGTTAGATGGGATGCCATTGGAAGATTATTTTATATTCCTTATCAGACAGTAAAAGCAATTCTATCCTAGGCATTATTCCCACCAGAGATGCACATATATGTACCAAAACATATATACAAAAATGTTCATAGCAGCTTTATTCAAAATAGCCAAAAACTGAATGCAACCTAAATGTCAAACAAGGGAAGAATAAATAAATAAATTTTCTTCATGGGTGCCATATTTAAATGATGTTTATTTAAAAAATAATAGTTATTATTATATGGAAAAATAAAATATCTGTGATATCTACCCAGGCACAAATTATTGTTAAGCAACTCCTATTGCTATTGCAAGGCACTATTAGCCACTCTCAAATAATGATTGAATTACTTATTATAAATGTATCACATTCGGCAGACCTTTGGATAAGGGAGTCTTAGTTCTGATAAAAGGGCAATAAGTTCATCATTCTGAGATCAGAGGCCTAATGCTCAGCCCCTGCACCCATCTGTGGTCCAGTAACCAGGCAATGATGATAAAAGGATCTCAAGACAAACACCTCTCTTTAAGTACTAGGATCCATAAAATGTACTCAAGCTCTTAACAAATATTTTCAACATAGAACACCTGAATGGGAATCTTTATCAGGAAATATAATCTATAATAAATGGTGATGAATATAAGGAAATGAATGACCTCAATGTAAATTTTTTTAAATTCTAGTTAAGAGAGAGTAGGCTGGCTAGCTTACAAAAACAATTTCACATTTTCTCAACTGGCTTAAAGTCCAATGTTTTTGCCTATTAAAGGGTCAGCTATCCATCTGGCATTTAAATACCATCTTCTAGGACATAAGCTGACATAGTGAGTTTCTTGTATTTTAAACTCATGGATATCCAAAGTAGTTCATTGAAACCACACCCTCAGTTTAAGTCAGACCGAATTAAGGGCAAATTACCTTAAACATGGCATATTTTAGTGTTATATTCTACATCATTTTTATGTATTATATGTGAATATTTATAGAGGCCTATAAGATGTGTATTATAGAGCCAGGAACATTCACTTTCTAAACCAAGAGAAGGGACACAATAGAAGCTAAATTCTGATGGGGGGAGGGAGGGCAAAAACAGAAATGACTCTGGAAAATACTCAGGGGGGAAAGAAACCCAGAGCTTATAGCAAACCATAACCTCAGCTTTCTCATTCTGAGATGATAGTGGGGAACATCTGTTTACCAGTTAAATACGCTGCCATCTACATGAGAGAGTACATTTAATGGACAAAGCATTAAGATCACTGGAGGATGACACGCTTTGTTTGCAGTTCTGTGTGACTGCACAGCCTTTCCAGCCGGCACTCCTGTCCATAACTGAGCAGCGCTGTGAGCCATTACATCATATTCCCATTGTTGAAGGCCTTCATGGGGCAAGGAAAACTAAGCTGCTCTGGATAGTCCCTATTGTAAGTTCCAGGATCACAAAGCAAGTGAAAGTTTCTCCTTGGAAATACAGTATTGAAAGCTGAGGAGTCATCTAAAACTATGAAAAATAACTGCCTATTGTCTTTGAGTTTATATGGTTATTTCAATCATTTAAAAGAGATAGAACTAGAAACTTCCTAAAGAGAAACTTCCTAAATACCTTGGCTAATAAATTGTCAGTGTTTAAATAATAATTACATTATGAAATGGAAATTAGCTGCTATGATCAAGCCATATGGCAAATATAATTAATTGGTTCATGTTTTTAAGAAGAGGGAAAGCACAACCCAAGGAAAAACTAAATCATTACAAAATTAATTGGAGGTGAAACATTCTATTTTGTTGGGCAGGCTGGGATTTTGTGAAGAACAGAGAGGGAGGAAACCTTTGTTATCTCTGATTGTAAATGAAAATTATGAATTTAAAAAGTTCAATGATCTGATCTCACACAAAGAGGAAATTTGCACATATAGATGCAAAATAAGTGTACATATATGTAGAGAGGCATTAAGATGAGAAGCTATATAAATATTCACTTCTATAGTTCACAGCATAAGAAAATGTGATTCTGTGTTTTCTCCTTTAAAAGTACACTTCAGGAACTCTGCAGTTATATGATGCTTTGACCATGTTTAATCTGTAGCCCTCCTCTAATAGGTGACAATTTCCTGCAGTGACACTTGACAAACTGAGATGTGCTTATAAGAAAACATCCCAAGGCTTGACAGACATGTGTCTTTTGTTTGTTTGTTTTTGTTTTGTTTTGTTTTGTTTATCCTCATCCAGGGATATTTTTCTTCCATTGGTTTTGAGAGAAGCGGGAGAGAGAGGAAAGAGAGAGAGAGAGAGAGAGAGAGAGAGAGAGAGAGAGAGAGAGAGAGAGAGAGAGAGAGAGGAGAGACACATCCTGAGCAAGGCAGGGGAATCGAACTCTTTGGTGCACAGGGGCCGACACTCTAATCACTGACACATACCGGCCAAGGCTGATGGAGTCTGCTTCAAGTTTTAACATGGCAAACTGGACAGGGTTTTCCTGTTTTTGTAATTGAGTGTCTTGAAACCCCTCCCTGAAATGTATGCTAGGCTGCATGTCTGAATTGAAACTTTCCGCCTAGACCTCTCACTGGGAATGAAAATAAGCCCCAGTCATTCTGCATTGGAAATGTCTGCCCTTTTGGGTTTCTCTTCTTTGCTTAGGTTTTGTTTTCTGGTTATTGTTTTTAGTGAATTGTTGACTCTGTCCTCCTGGGTTGCTAGTTCAAAGTGCTTCAATAGATATTATTTCCTTTAACTTTCACAAAGATCCTTTAAAGAAGGCATTATTATCATCATCATCCCCGTTTTACAAATGAAGACATAAAAAACCAGAGGGTTTAATAGATTTGACTTTATAGTGTGGTGGGGACCAGGAGAGACAGCTTGCTTCTAAGCCCATGCATTATTTTCACTGGGCCATAACATAGGCAAAGAGAAATGTGTTCATTGTTTTTCTTCGCCCTTTGAAATGAGTTACTGGAAGGTGGGGGTTGCCACCTTCCAGGTGGTTAATATATTTAAAAATAATGTATATATTTAAAAATAATATTTCATACCAAACGGAATCTGGGACCTGGGGTTATGGGAATGGAAAAGAATTATTCTCAAATCATTTCAGCCAAAGCTTGTCTGCATTCTTAAGCCCCTTGGCCTACCTTCGACCACCCCTTCCCTACAGTGCCTCATATTTGCCAGACCTGAGCCCACTGCATCTTATCCTGCCTGCCTGTTAGGCAAGAGAGAGCGGATATTGAGTTTGCCCTCCTGTGTGCATAAAGGGGAATAACGTTTATGGAGTGTCTTCTATAATCAAGGCATTGCCTTCTGTGTGACATGAAATATTGAGTGAAAACCTTATGACCCCCTCCTTGAGGTAACTACGGTTCATCCCCATTATACAGAGAAGGACACTGAGGAAGATCAGGTACCTTACCCAAGGTCTGACAGCAAATCAATGACTCAGGTGGAGGTGGGTATCCCAAGGGTACCCCAAGGCCACTCTCAGACCCATGTTGTTTCACTAAAGCTCTCCTTAGTGTTGGACTTCCTACCAGGATCTCCATGCAACCACTAGGCCGTGAGAGGACGATGGGGATGAGAGTGCACAGGGACCTGAGCATTGATAGTCCCAGTCCCTATTCCCCGAAGGGCTTCAGCGAAGCAGCTACAGGGGAGCCTGGGCATCGCCTCACTCCCAGTTTCCCCTGACCCTTTGCATGCGGTTGGGGGCTGTGTGAGTGCATCTGCCTGCATGAGACCACGGGAGCCTGGGGGCTGTGTGAAGTCCGTGCCCTCTGCCATACCAGAAACACGGTGGCACACGCCACCCCCCACCCCCAGGGTCCTGGCCCTTCGAAAAGGTGAGCCCACACTTTTCAGGAAATCCGCGGTGCTTCGGGACCCCCCAGGGGACGCTTTCCTAGCGCGGGTCCCAGTTCCGGATACCAGCGCGGAGAGGCCCACGGCCGCTGGTTCAGGCTGGGAGGACCTTGCGGGCGCCGCCGGCCCCGCTCGCCGCTGGCCGCCCTGCCCGGCAGAGGCGACACCCAGCTCCTCCGACCCCCGCTGCGCACCCGCTCAGTCCGGCAGCCGCAAAGGCCTCCAGCCTGCGGCCCCAGGGCCGCTCCCGGAGCCCCGAGGGCCTCTGTGCTCCGCCGTGACGCACCGAGCGCGCCCGGGTGTGCGGGCAGGAGCGCCTGTGGCCTTCGTTCCCGGTGCGCTGGAGGAGAGGGGAGACGGGAGGGACCAGGTGTGCCCATCCGGACAAAGACTAACGCTTGTTTTCCTTTCCCTTTTCTTCAGAAGAAAGCCTCTGGCCCCAGAAGATTCCGGAGTTGTAGGAGGGACCAGGGACTAGGAGGCCTCGGCGATTTTCGCCCGATCGAAGCCAGCAGGGGTCCTTCTCCTGGTCCAGAGCACCAGCCCCGCGGTCTAGCCCCATCCGGGCCGGCTGGACGGCCCAAAAGAATGCAGGCCCCGGGGCAAGGCCCGCGCCGTCCCGGAGCCCCCCCAACCCCATCCTCCCACCCACCCCCACCCCCGGCGGGATCCGCTCCGCATCCTGACCCGCGCGCACCAGTTCGGGATGGAGGGCTCTCTGCAGGGCACCTCGCCACGTTTAGGGCAAAATCCCTCGGGTCTGGGCCGCTGTCCCTTCCCCACCCGCCAGCTGTCCGTCTCCTCTGGCACCCAAAGCCCCGCGGGGACCTGCCCGGTTCGCGCAGCAGGAGGAGGGC
Organism: Pipistrellus hanaki; assembly: GCF_964339955.1. Classification (NCBI taxonomy): domain Eukaryota; kingdom Metazoa; phylum Chordata; class Mammalia; order Chiroptera; family Vespertilionidae; genus Pipistrellus; species Pipistrellus hanaki. The sequence continues at coordinate 48,559,327 of NC_140510.1, forward strand.
AGAGGTCAGCAATGGGCTGGTCACCCACCAAAGGCGCCGCTGGGACTCCTGAACCGAAAGTGAGGTCCTACACTTCTAAGTTTTCAAAGTGTGGACGTTTCCAGTGCACACGTTCCTCTGACAAATACCAGCGACCTAAGAAGACACCCGCAGGAGTCTCCTGAGGAGGGCGGATGTAGGGGTCCCTCTTCCCCTTTTCCGCACCCCGAAGCCAACGTTTCAAGATTGAAAAAGCTTAAACCTGCACTTTCCTGGCACAGCCGGTGGCCCCATTCCCCTGGATCAGCCGTTCAGCCTCTCCGGGAGCCCGCCCCAAGTCCCACTGGTCCGGTCCCCATGGATTGCTGGGCGTAGGGATTCCCTACACACACACACACACACACACACACACACACACTCACACACACACACTCACACTCTCACACCTCTGATTGTGCTTTAAGGACATCGCCATTCCACCAGATGACAGCTTGATGGACAGTTGGCAACAGCCAGAACCCGCTGTGGCCTGCTGGGTTCTTGCACACCAGACCTGCCCTGTGGTCACCAAGCACAGCCCCAGACCCGCCCATACATTTCAAAAGAGGCAACACTCGGATTTTGAACAGACTGAGTATCCAAGCCGAATCTCCTGCCCATCGCGTTCCCCCCCCCTCCGCCCCCACACACAGGGATGACTACCATAACTACCATAGTTACCCTTTACTGATCGCTAGCTACTTGCCACGCAAGCTTTAAAAGGCTTTATGTTCTCGAGCATGACTGCCAACTAATTCGATTACTAATGAAACTAATCCTATTATGACACCCGTTTTACAGATGAGAAAACCTAGCTGCAGAGGGGTTAACGTATCAGTTACCTGAGCTCCAGCCAAAAGGAGCCCAACATGGCGCCTGTTTAATCTGAGAGGAGAGGATGGGGACGGTGCTGGGAGGGGAGGCCCAATGTGGCCTGCAGAGCTGAACTCGGCTCCGGGCCCTCTAGCTCTCCCAGCTCACGCACCAGCAAACTGTCTGGAGGGACCCTGCTGGAGGGGGCAGGGCAAGGAGAGGCAGGACTGGGGACAGATTCTTCTCATCTGGATGCTAAACTTGGCTCCGATGTTTTCATTGTTTAACCTTGAGCAAACCGCTAAACCACTTCAGCTTCTAATTCTCAGCAGTAAAATGGGAATGGTAATGCAGGTGGGCAACTCTTCACATCCTTAAGGGACTTGCTTTTTTCTCTTGTTTCCACTCTGGTTTCCTCGTGCCTAGCATGGTGCTGGGGACATGGCAAACGCTCCAATGAAGATCCTTTCCTTCCTCTCTGCGATTCTGAAAGCAGGGCAGGCCGCACCTGGTGCCTCCCGTCTCCCCCATCCTCTGCCTCTTCCCGGGATCCTCCCTCAACCTCAGGCCTGGAGCAAGTGAAGCTCTGAGGGGGAGCCTTTGGCAGGCCGGCCTTGACTTTGGGGGCCCCTGCAAGCAGTGGGCCATTGAGAGGAGAGGGCCACCCAGGAAGGGAGCAGTGCCGCGACCTGCAGACTCGCCATTCCTTCCATTTACCCAGAAAGACTCACACACAGAACGTCTTCTGTGGCAGGTCCTAGTGGGAGCGTTGCACACACTGACTCCATCTTCCCAGCAGCCCATTGTGGTAAGACTTCATCCCTATTTTACGGATGAAGAAATTGAGGCACAAACGGACCAGTAACTTGCCTATGGTCACTCCATCAATGGGTTACAGAGGGGGATTCAAACCACAAGCCTATACAGACTCTGTCACAGGCACTGTTCTGCCATCATCCCTGGAGCCTCCCTGGGTCCAGCTTCTTCAGCTCTCTCTCTGTGCCCCGGGCTCTCTTCTCTGCTTGCAGATCTGCTTACATTCCTAGGAAACTTCTGTCTCCTCCCCCCATTTGCTCTCCTCGGGAGACCTGGCGGGCAATGGGAATCGTGCAATCTCCAGGCTAATTCTTTTTGCATTTTGGGGAAATTGTATCTTGGCAAAACTGAGACTGCAGAGAACCTGGTCTAGGGGAGAACCCAGCTTCCCTCATCCCCAGTCCCTTCCATACCCCCTTCTGTCTCTGTGTGGCACCCGGGCTGGAGCTATGCCCAACCGGACACAGCGTGAGACACTGCTCCCGGGGGGCCCCTCTGTCCCTCACTGAGGGTGGGCGCTAAGGCCGGCATTTCATGGCCTCGGCTTTCCACCCCCGAATGGAACCTCTGTGGCTTTGCTGGCCCCATCCCTACAGGCCATCCCTTCCTCACCCCTGAGTGCTTCAGGAGCCTTCGGCCTCCCCTCTGCCCGTGGTCCTTTATTCATCCATGCAGTGAACAAACGTTGCTGGGCCTCTCCTGTACGCCAGGCAGGCCTAGGGATCCCTAGTTAAACCCAGTGCCTGCCCTCTCTGACCGCCAGTATTCAGTCATGGTGAGCAGAATATGGGGGGGCGGGGGGGGGGGGGATCAAGGAAGGCTGCCAAGGAGGTGGCCTCCAGCGTGACTAGGAGTTTGGGGCGGGGGGGGGGGGGGGCAGAGAAGCTGTGGGGCACTCCTGAATGGCCCTCCGGACCTCACTTCCCCGCAGCCATGCTCTCAGGACAGTCAGAGAGGCAGCGGGGTGGGGTGCCATGGGCTGAGCACTTTCCTGAACCACCACTTCACAGGACACTGGGAGCCTCCTGCAGCTGGGCCGGCAGAGCTCTGTCCTGGACACATCTGGGGGTGGCCTGCCCCTGCCACTCCAGGCCCCCGCATCTGCGTGGTGGTGACCCACTTGTCCAAAGCCCAAGCCCGCCTGGGGGCCCTGCGCTGACTGCCCGGGAGAAGCTTTGGGGGAACAGAAGAGGGGAGAAGTCATGCAGGCAAAGAGCTAGTGCAGACAGCTGCGGGGATGCGGCCTCTACTGTTCTTCCCTTTCCTTCTTTCCTCAGGCCAGCCCTTTGGGGAGCACCGGGAGCATGCATCCCCGCTCTGCTGGGCTCGTGCTGGAGGCAGCGGAACATCTCCTGGCTCCTCCTTCGGCGGCTCGGTTCCCCGCCTGGGGGAGGCGGGAAAGGCCGGGAGCCAGCCGCGCGTCCCCCTGGGGCTTAGGAGACAGCCCGCGCGCCTGCAGAGCGCCCACCGAGCCGCCTGCCCCCCACCCCCCCCATGTCCTCACAGAAACGCCGGCCGCCCTCTCGCCTGGTCCTCCCGCCCTCTCCCCTCTCCATCCGCACCCGGGGATGCGGAGGGCATCTCCCAGAGGCGGAGTCCCCAGGCCTAGCACCCGGCCAGGGCCGAACCTAAGAAAGCAGAAGTGAAGTTCGAGGGTTCAAAGCGGCTCTCCAGGCGAAAGGACCAAGATGGGATCAGGAGTGTGTGTGTGTGTGTGTGTGTGTGTGTGTGTGTGTGTGTGTGTGGGAGAGGGAGGGGGAATTGACCACCTCACCCTAGACCCACTCTGCGCCCTGCAGGCTGCCTCCACCTTCTGCCCGTTCAAGGTGGCCAGGGTCCTTCCTCTTCGGTCAACACCAATCCTGATCTGCCCCCATGGGAGCCCCATGTGCACGGAGCGGCCTGTATGGCCCCTACGCACCCCTTTTTGAGGCTGAGACTCCCTCTGAGACAGCTTAGCCAAGTGGCTGAGGTCACGAGCCCAGGACCTGGGCAGCGCAGGCCAGAACTCCGTCTGTCATGTAGAAAGGCGCCCATCACCCAGCCCTCTGGCCCCTCAGTAACGGGGAGATGGCCGTAGGAAGGGTGTGGTGAGCGTTAAGTGAGTTGATATGAGAAAAGTGCTTTGGACAGTGCCTGGCAAACGGAAAGCACTTAGATCTTAGCTGTCCGAGATTTTCTAAGTGGGAGGAGGGGACAAGGGGTTGTAAGGAGATCCCAGGTCCCAGGGGGGGCCTCATTGTCCTCTCTCCGGCGGAGGGGGTGGGAGGGGTGGGGCTCTGATCTTGTCAGAGAACTTGAGACTGACCTCAGGGTCGCCAAACCAAAGCTGCTGTATGCAGAGGGTGAGGGAGGGAGCGGGGAGCTCAGATATCTGAGGTCTAGCCCTACCTTCCCCAAGCTTCCACTCTAAGGTAAACATGGGCTAGCCTCCTACTTCCTGCCCCCCCCCCCCAAAAAAAGCTGCCAACCTAGCAGGAGAGCTACAGAACTTCTCCACTTCTCCAACAGCCCTGGCAGGGGGTGGAAACTCCGCCATCACCGCCTTTGTGACTCAACTCCTGCCAGGAGGCTCTTTAAATCCCCCGGCCTGCAACCCCCGCAGACCGGGGCCTGGTCTGGTTTGGGGGAACCCAGGCTGGCAGAGGAGGAGGCTGCCAGGGTCACCCACCCGGCC